>NW_020327750.1:0-19619 GCF_001858045.2 Oreochromis niloticus | reverse complement strand
GCGCGTGGAAACCTGGAGGTTCCCTCCAGATTTCACAACGCTTTCTTTCAATCTCTCCTTGTGTTTCAGGTCTTGGATCTCTTCCTGGGCTCCTGCACTCTGATATCCATCTCACCGCTTCTAAGTGTCATCACAGCCGGCGTGGAAACCTGGAGGTTCCCTCCAGATTTCACAACGCTTTCTTTCCAATCTCCTTGTTTCAGGTCTTGGATCTCTTCCTGGGCTCCTGCACTCTGATATCCATCTCACCCGCTTCTAAGTTCCGTCACAGCCGGCGTGGAAACCTGGAGGTTCCCTCCAGATTTCACAACGCTTTCTTTCCAATCTCCTTATGTTTCAGGTCTTGGATCTTTCCTGGGCTCCTGCACTTGATATCCATCTCACCCCTTCTAAGTGTCCGTCACAGCCGGCTGGAAACCTGGAGGTTCCCTCCAGATTTCACAACGCTTTCTTTCAATCTCCTTATGTTTCAGGTCTTGGATCTGTTCCTGGGCTCCTGCACCTGATATCCATCTCACCCGCTTGTAAGTGTCCGTCACACAGCGTGGAAACCTGGAGGTTCCCTCCAGATTTCACAACGCTTTCTTTCCACTCCTTATGTTTCAGGTCTTGGATCTGTTCCTGGGCTCCTGCACTCTGATATCCATCTCACCCGCTTCTAAGTGTCCGTCACACCGGCGTGGAAACCTGGAGGTTCCCTCCAGATTTCACAACGCTTTCTTTTCATCTCCTTATGTTTCAGGTCTTGGATCTGTTCTGGCTCCTGCACACTGATATCCATCTCACCCGCTTCTAAGTGTCCGTCACAGCCGGCGTGGAAACCTGGAGGTTCCCTCCAGATTGCACAACGCTTTCTTTTCAATCTCCTTATGTTTCAGGTCTTGGATCTCTTCCTGGGCTCCTGCACACTGATATCCATCTCACCCGCTTCTAAGTGTCCGTCACAGCCGGCGTGGAAACCTGGAGGTTCCCTCCAGATTTCACAACGCTTTCTTTCAATCTCCTTATGTTTCAGGTCTTGGATCTGTTCCTGGGCTCCTGCACTCTGATATCCATCTCACCCGCTTTAAGTGTCCGTCACAGCGGCGTGGAAACCTGGAGGTTCCCTCCAGATTTCACAACGCTTTCTTTTCAATCTCCTTATGTTTCAGGTCTTGGATCTGTTCCTGGGCTCCTGCACACTGATATCCATCTCACCCGCTTCTAAGTGTCCGTCACAGCCGGCGTGGAAACCTGGAGGTTCCCTCCAGATTTCACAACGCTTTCTTTTCAATCTCCTTATGTTTCAGGTCTTGGATCTGTTCCTGGGCTCCTGCACTCTGATATCCATCTCACCCGCTTCTAAGTGTCCGTCACAGCCGGCGTGGAAACCTGGAGGTTCCCTCCAGATTTCACAACGCTTTCTTTCAATCTCCTATGTTTCAGGTCTTGGATCTGTTCCTGGGCTCCTGCACTCTGATATCCATCTCACCCGCTTCTAAGTGTCCGTCACAGCCGGCGTGGAAACCTGGAGGTTCCCTCCAGATTTCACAACGCTTTCTTTTCAATCTCCTTATGTTTCAGGTCTTGGATCTGTTCCTGGGCTCCTGCACTCTGATATCATCTCACCGCTTCTAAGTGTCCGTCACAGCCGGCGTGGAAACCTGGAGGTTCCTCCAGATTTCACAACGCTTTCTTTCAATCTCCTTATGTTTCAGGTCTTGGATCTGTTCCTGGGCTCCTGCACCTGATATCCATCTCACCGCTTCTAAGTGTCCGTCACAGCCGGCGTGGAAACCTGGAGGTTCCCTCCAGATTCACAACGCTTTCTTTCCACTCTCCTTATGTTTCAGGTTTGGATCTTTCCTGGGCTCCTGCACTCTGATATCCATCTCACCGCTTTAAGTGTCCGTCACAGCCGGCGTGGAAACCTGGAGGTTCCCTCCAGATTTCACAACGCTTTCTTTCAATCTCCTTATGTTTCAGGTCTTGGATCTGTTCCTGGGCTCCTGCACTCTGATATCCATCTCACCCGCTTCTAAGTGTCCGTCACAGCCGGCGTGGAAACCTGGAGGTTCCCTCCAGATTCACAACGCTTTCTTTCAATCTCCTTATGTTTCAGGTCTTGGATCTGTTCCTGGGCTCCTGCACTCTGATATCCATCTCACCCGCTTCTAAGTGTCCGTCACAGCCGGCGTGGAAACCTGGAGGTTCCCTCCAGATTCACAACGCTTTCTTTCCAATCTCCTTATGTTTCAGGTCTTGGATCTTTCCTGGGCTCCTGCACTCTGATATCCATCTCACCCGCTTTAAGTGTCCGTCACAGCCGGCGTGGAAACCTGGAGGTTCCCTCCAGATTTCACAACGCTTTCTTTCAATCTCCTTATGTTTCAGGTCTTGGATCTGTTCCTGGGCTCCTGCACCTGATATCCATCTCACCCGCTTCTAAGTGTCCGTCACAGCCGGCGTGGAAACCTGGAGGTTCCCTCCAGATTTCACAACGCTTTCTTTCAATCTCCTTATGTTTCAGGTCTTGGATCTGTTCCTGGGCTCCTGCACACTGATATCCATCTCACCGCTTCTAAGTGTCCGTCACAGCCGGCGTGGAAACCTGGAGGTTCCCTCCAGATTCACAACGCTTTCTTTCATCTCCTTATGTTTCAGGTTTGGATCTCTTCCTGGGCTCCTGCACTTGATATCCATCTCACCGCTTTAAGTGTCCGTCACAGCCGGCGTGGAAACCTGGAGGTTCCCTCCAGATTTCACAACGCTTTCTTTTCAATCTCCTTATGTTTCAGGTCTTGGATCTGTTCCTGGGCTCCTGCACCTGATATCCATCTCACCCGCTTCTAAGTGTCCGTCACAGCCGGCGTGGAAACCTGGAGGTTCCCTCCAGATTTCACAACGCTTTCTTTTCAATCTCCTTATGTTTCAGGTCTTGGATCTGTTCCTGGGCTCCTGCACTCTGATATCCATCTCACCGCTTTAAGTGTCCGTCACAGCCGGCGTGGAAACCTGGAGGTTCCCTCCAGATTTCACAACGCTTTCTTTCAATCTCCTTATGTTTCAGGTCTTGGATCTTTCCTGGGCTCCTGCACTCTGATATCCATCTCACCCGCTTTAAGTGTCCGTCACAGCCGGCGTGGAAACCTGGAGGTTCCCTCCAGATTTCACAACGCTTTCTTTCCAATCTCCTTATGTTTCAGGTCTTGGATCTGTTCCTGGGCTCCTGCACACTGATATCCATCTCACCCGCTTCTAAGTGTCCGTCACAGCCGGCGTGGAAACCTGGAGGTTCCCTCCAGATTTCACAACGCTTTCTTTTCAATCTCCTTATGTTTCAGGTCTTGGATCTGTTCCTGGGCTCCTGCACTCTGATATCCATCTCACCCGCTTCTAAGTGTCCGTCACAGCCGGCGTGGAAACCTGGAGGTTCCCTCCAGATTTCACAACGCTTTCTTTCAATCTCCTTATGTTTCAGGTCTTGGATCTGTTCCTGGGCTCCTGCACTCTGATATCCATCTCACCCGCTTCTAAGTGTCCGTCACAGCCGGCGTGGAAACCTGGAGGTTCCTCCAGATTTCACAACGCTTTCTTTCCAATCTCCTTATGTTTCAGGTCTTGGATCTGTTCCTGGGCTCCTGCACTCTGATATCCATCTCACCCGCTTCTAAGTGTCCGTCACAGCCGGCGTGGAAACCTGGAGGTTCCCTCCAGATTTCACAACGCTTTCTTTTCAATCTCCTTATGTTTCAGGTCTTGGATCTGTTCCTGGGCTCCTGCACTCTGATATCCATCTCACCCGCTTGTAAGTGTCCGTCACAGCCGGCGTGGAAACCTGGAGGTTCCCTCCAGATTCACAACGCTTTCTTTCCAATCTCCTTATGTTTCAGGTCTTGGATCTTTCCTGGGCTCCTGCACTTGATATCCATCTCACCCGCTTTAAGTGTCCGTCACAGCCGGCGTGGAAACCTGGAGGTTCCCTCCAGATTTCACAACGCTTTCTTTCAATCTCCTTATGTTTCAGGTCTTGGATCTGTTCCTGGGCTCCTGCACTCTGATATCCATCTCACCCGCTTCTAAGTGTCCGTCACAGCCGGCGTGGAAACCTGGAGGTTCCCTCCAGATTTCACAACGCTTTCTTTCAATCTCCTTATGTTTCAGGTCTTGGATCTGTTCCTGGGCTCCTGCACTCTGATATCCATCTCACCCGCTTCTAAGTGTCCGTCACAGCCGGCGTGGAAACCTGGAGGTTCCCTCCAGATTCACAACGCTTTCTTTCAATCTCCTTATGTTTCAGGTCTTGGATCTGTTCCTGGGCTCCTGCACACTGATATCCATCTCACCGCTTCTAAGTGTCCGTCACAGCCGGCGTGGAAACCTGGAGGTTCCCTCCAGATTTCACAACGCTTTCTTTTCAATCTCCTTATGTTTCAGGTCTTGGATCTGTTCCTGGGCTCCTGCACTCTGATATCCATCTCACCCGCTTTAAGTGTCCGTCACAGCCGGCGTGGAAACCTGGAGGTTCCCTCCAGATTTCACAACGCTTTCTTTCAATCTCCTTATGTTTCAGGTCTTGGATCTGTTCCTGGGCTCCTGCACTCTGATATCCATCTCACCCGCTTCTAAGTGTCCGTCACAGCCGGCGTGGAAACCTGGAGGTTCCCTCCAGATTTCACAACGCTTTCTTTTCAATCTCCTTATGTTTCAGGTCTTGGATCTTTCCTGGGCTCCTGCACCTGATATCCATCTCACCGCTTCTAAGTGTCCGTCACAGCCGGCGTGGAAACCTGGAGGTTCCCTCCAGATTTCACAACGCTTTCTTTCAATCTCCTTATGTTTCAGGTCTTGGATCTGTTCCTGGGCTCCTGCACTCTGATATCCATCTCACCCGCTTCTAAGTGTCCGTCACAGCCGGCGTGGAAACCTGGAGGTTCCCTCCAGATTTCACAACGCTTTCTTTCAATCTCCTTATGTTTCAGGTCTTGGATCTGTTCCTGGGCTCCTGCACTCTGATATCCATCTCACCCGCTTCTAAGTGTCCGTCACAGCCGGCGTGGAAACCTGGAGGTTCCCTCCAGATTTCACAACGCTTTCTTTCAATCTCCTTATGTTTCAGGTCTTGGATCTGTTCCTGGGCTCCTGCACTCTGATATCCATCTCACCCGCTTTAAGTGTCCGTCACAGCCGGCGTGGAAACCTGGAGGTTCCCTCCAGATTTCACAACGCTTTCTTTCAATCTCCTTATGTTTCAGGTCTTGGATCTGTTCCTGGGCTCCTGCACTCTGATATCCATCTCACCCGCTTCTAAGTGTCCGTCACAGCCGGCGTGGAAACCTGGAGGTTCCCTCCAGATTTCACAACGCTTTCTTTCAATCTCCTTATGTTTCAGGTCTTGGATCTGTTCCTGGGCTCCTGCACTCTGATATCCATCTCACCCGCTTCTAAGTGTCCGTCACAGCCGGCGTGGAAACCTGGAGGTTCCCTCCAGATTTCACAACGCTTTCTTTCAATCTCCTTATGTTTCAGGTCTTGGATCTGTTCCTGGGCTCCTGCACTCTGATATCCATCTCACCCGCTTCTAAGTGTCCGTCACAGCCGGCGTGGAAACCTGGAGGTTCCCTCCAGATTTCACAACGCTTTCTTTCAATCTCCTTATGTTTCAGGTCTTGGATCTGTTCCTGGGCTCCTGCACCTGATATCCATCTCACCCGCTTCTAAGTGTCCGTCACAGCCGGCGTGGAACCTGGAGGTTCCCTCCAGATTCACAACGCTTTCTTTCATCTCCTTATGTTTCAGGTCTTGGATCTTTCCTGGGCTCCTGCACTGGATATCCATCTCACCGCTTTAAGTGTCCGTCACAGCCGGCGTGGAAACCTGGAGGTTCCCTCCAGATTTCACAACGCTTTCTTTCATCTCCTTATGTTTCAGGTCTTGGATCTGTTCCTGGGCTCCTGCACTCTGATATCCATCTCACCGCTTTAAGTGTCCGTCACAGCCGGCGTGGAAACCTGGAGGTTCCCTCCAGATTTCACAACGCTTTCTTTTCAATCTCCTTATGTTTCAGTCTTGGATCTGTTCCTGGGCTCCTGCACTCTGATATCCATCTCACCCGCTTCTAAGTGTCCGTCACAGCCGGCGTGGAAACCTGGAGGTTCCCTCCAGATTCACAACGCTTTCTTTCAATCTCCTTATGTTTCAGGTCTTGGATCTGTTCCTGGGCTCCTGCACTCTGATATCCATCTCACCCGCTTTAAGTGTCCGTCACAGCCGGCGTGGAAACCTGGAGGTTCCCTCCAGATTCACAACGCTTTCTTTCAATCTCCTTATGTTTCAGGTCTTGGATCTTTCCTGGGCTCCTGCACTCTGATATCCATCTCACCGCTTTAAGTGTCCGTCACAGCCGGCGTGGAAACCTGGAGGTTCCCTCCAGATTCACAACGCTTTCTTTCAATCTCCTTATGTTTCAGGTCTTGGATCTGTTCCTGGGCTCCTGCACCTGATATCCATCTCACCCGCTTCTAAGTGTCCGTCACAGCCGGCGTGGAAACCTGGAGGTTCCCTCCAGATTTCACAACGCTTTCTTTTCAATCTCCTTATGTTTCAGGTCTTGGATCTGTTCCTGGGCTCCTGCACTCTGATATCCATCTCACCCGCTTCTAAGTGTCCGTCACAGCCGGCGTGGAAACCTGGAGGTTCCCTCCAGATTTCACAACGCTTTCTTTCAATCTCCTTATGTTTCAGGTCTTGGATCTGTTCCTGGGCTCCTGCACTCTGATATCCATCTCACCCGCTTCTAAGTGTCCGTCACAGCCGGCGTGGAAACCTGGAGGTTCCCTCCAGATTTCACAACGCTTTCTTTCAATCTCCTTATGTTTCAGGTCTTGGATCTTTCCTGGGCTCCTGCACCTGATATCCATCTCACCCGCTTTAAGTGTCCGTCACAGCCGGCGTGGAAACCTGGAGGTTCCCTCCAGATTCACAACGCTTTCTTTCAATCTCCTTATGTTTCAGGTCTTGGATCTGTTCCTGGGCTCCTGCACTCTGATATCCATCTCACCCGCTTTAAGTGTCCGTCACAGCCGGCGTGGAAACCTGGAGGTTCCCTCCAGATTTCACAACGCTTTCTTTCAATCTCCTTATGTTTCAGGTCTTGGATCTGTTCCTGGGCTCCTGCACTCTGATATCCATCTCACCCGCTTCTAAGTGTCCGTCACAGCCGGCGTGGAAACCTGGAGGTTCCCTCCAGATTTCACAACGCTTTCTTTCAATCTCCTTATGTTTCAGGTCTTGGATCTGTTCCTGGGCTCCTGCACACTGATATCCATCTCACCCGCTTCTAAGTGTCCGTCACAGCCGGCGTGGAAACCTGGAGGTTCCCTCCAGATTTCACAACGCTTTCTTTTCAATCTCCTTATGTTTCAGGTCTTGGATCTGTTCCTGGGCTCCTGCACTCTGATATCCATCTCACCCGCTTCTAAGTGTCCGTCACAGCCGGCGTGGAAACCTGGAGGTTCCCTCCAGATTTCACAACGCTTTCTTTCAATCTCCTTATGTTTCAGGTCTTGGATCTGTTCCTGGGCTCCTGCACTCTGATATCCATCTCACCCGCTTCTAAGTGTCCGTCACAGCCGGCGTGGAAACCTGGAGGTTCCCTCCAGATTTCACAACGCTTTCTTTCAATCTCCTTATGTTTCAGGTCTTGGATCTGTTCCTGGGCTCCTGCACTCTGATATCCATCTCACCCGCTTCTAAGTGTCCGTCACAGCCGGCGTGGAAACCTGGAGGTTCCCTCCAGATTTCACAACGCTTTCTTTTCAATCTCCTTATGTTTCAGGTCTTGGATCTGTTCCTGGGCTCCTGCACTCTGATATCCATCTCACCCGCTTCTAAGTGTCCGTCACAGCCGGCGTGGAAACCTGGAGGTTCCCTCCAGATTTCACAACGCTTTCTTTCAATCTCCTTATGTTTCAGGTCTTGGATCTGTTCCTGGGCTCCTGCACTCTGATATCCATCTCACCCGCTTCTAAGTGTCCGTCACAGCCGGCGTGGAAACCTGGAGGTTCCCTCCAGATTTCACAACGCTTTCTTTCAATCTCCTTATGTTTCAGGTCTTGGATCTGTTCCTGGGCTCCTGCACTCTGATATCCATCTCACCCGCTTCTAAGTGTCCGTCACAGCCGGCGTGGAACCTGGAGGTTCCCTCCAGATTTCACAACGCTTTCTTTCCATCTCCTTATGTTTCAGGTCTTGGATCTTTCCTGGGCTCCTGCACTCTGATATCCATCTCACCCGCTTTAAGTGTCCGTCACAGCCGGCGTGGAAACCTGGAGGTTCCCTCCAGATTTCACAACGCTTTCTTTCAATCTCCTTATGTTTCAGGTCTTGGATCTGTTCCTGGGCTCCTGCACCTGATATCCATCTCACCCGCTTCTAAGTGTCCGTCACAGCCGGCGTGGAAACCTGGAGGTTCCCTCCAGATTTCACAACGCTTTCTTTCAATCTCCTTATGTTTCAGGTCTTGGATCTGTTCCTGGGCTCCTGCACTCTGATATCCATCTCACCCGCTTCTAAGTGTCCGTCACAGCCGGCGTGGAAACCTGGAGGTTCCCTCCAGATTTCACAACGCTTTCTTTCAATCTCCTTATGTTTCAGGTCTTGGATCTTTCCTGGGCTCCTGCACTCTGATATCCATCTCACCCGCTTCTAAGTGTCCGTCACAGCCGGCGTGGAAACCTGGAGGTTCCCTCCAGATTTCACAACGCTTTCTTTCAATCTCCTTATGTTTCAGGTCTTGGATCTGTTCCTGGGCTCCTGCACTCTGATATCCATCTCACCCGCTTCTAAGTGTCCGTCACAGCCGGCGTGGAAACCTGGAGGTTCCCTCCAGATTTCACAACGCTTTCTTTTCAATCTCCTTATGTTTCAGGTCTTGGATCTGTTCCTGGGCTCCTGCACCTGATATCCATCTCACCGCTTCTAAGTGTCCGTCACAGCCGGCGTGGAAACCTGGAGGTTCCCTCCAGATTTCACAACGCTTTCTTTCAATCTCCTTATGTTTCAGGTCTTGGATCTGTTCCTGGGCTCCTGCACCTGATATCCATCTCACCGCTTTAAGTGTCCGTCACAGCCGGCGTGGAAACCTGGAGGTTCCCTCCAGATTTCACAACGCTTTCTTTCAATCTCCTTATGTTTCAGGTCTTGGATCTGTTCCTGGGCTCCTGCACTCTGATATCCATCTCACCCGCTTCTAAGTGTCCGTCACAGCCGGCGTGGAAACCTGGAGGTTCCCTCCAGATTTCACAACGCTTTCTTTTCAATCTCCTTATGTTTCAGGTCTTGGATCTGTTCCTGGGCTCCTGCACTCTGATATCCATCTCACCCGCTTCTAAGTGTCCGTCACAGCCGGCGTGGAAACCTGGAGGTTCCCTCCAGATTTCACAACGCTTTCTTTCAATCTCCTTATGTTTCAGGTCTTGGATCTGTTCCTGGGCTCCTGCACTCTGATATCCATCTCACCCGCTTTAAGTGTCCGTCACAGCCGGCGTGGAAACCTGGAGGTTCCCTCCAGATTTCACAACGCTTTCTTTTCAATCTCCTTATGTTTCAGGTCTTGGATCTGTTCCTGGGCTCCTGCACCTGATATCCATCTCACCCGCTTTAAGTGTCCGTCACAGCCGGCGTGGAAACCTGGAGGTTCCCTCCAGATTTCACAACGCTTTCTTTCAATCTCCTTATGTTTCAGGTCTTGGATCTGTTCCTGGGCTCCTGCACTCTGATATCCATCTCACCCGCTTTAAGTGTCCGTCACAGCCGGCGTGGAAACCTGGAGGTTCCCTCCAGATTTCACAACGCTTTCTTTCAATCTCCTTATGTTTCAGGTCTTGGATCTGTTCCTGGGCTCCTGCACTCTGATATCCATCTCACCCGCTTTAAGTGTCCGTCACAGCCGGCGTGGAAACCTGGAGGTTCCCTCCAGATTTCACAACGCTTTCTTTCAATCTCCTTATGTTTCAGGTCTTGGATCTGTTCCTGGGCTCCTGCACACTGATATCCATCTCACCCGCTTCTAAGTGTCCGTCACAGCCGGCGTGGAAACCTGGAGGTTCCCTCCAGATTTCACAACGCTTTCTTTTCAATCTCCTTATGTTTCAGGTCTTGGATCTGTTCCTGGGCTCCTGCACTCTGATATCCATCTCACCCGCTTCTAAGTGTCCGTCACAGCCGGCGTGGAAACCTGGAGGTTCCCTCCAGATTTCACAACGCTTTCTTTCCATCTCCTTATGTTTCAGGTCTTGGATCTGTTCCTGGGCTCCTGCACTCTGATATCCATCTCACCCGCTTCTAAGTGTCCGTCACAGCCGGCGTGGAAACCTGGAGGTTCCCTCCAGATTTCACAACGCTTTCTTTCAATCTCCTTATGTTTCAGGTCTTGGATCTGTTCCTGGGCTCCTGCACACTGATATCCATCTCACCCGCTTCTAAGTGTCCGTCACAGCCGGCGTGGAAACCTGGAGGTTCCCTCCAGATTTCACAACGCTTTCTTTCAATCTCCTTATGTTTCAGGTCTTGGATCTGTTCCTGGGCTCCTGCACTCTGATATCCATCTCACCCGCTTCTAAGTGTCCGTCACAGCCGGCGTGGAAACCTGGAGGTTCCCTCCAGATTTCACAACGCTTTCTTTTCAATCTCCTTATGTTTCAGGTCTTGGATCTGTTCCTGGGCTCCTGCACTCTGATATCCATCTCACCCGCTTCTAAGTGTCCGTCACAGCCGGCGTGGAAACCTGGAGGTTCCCTCCAGATTTCACAACGCTTTCTTTCAATCTCCTTATGTTTCAGGTCTTGGATCTGTTCCTGGGCTCCTGCACTCTGATATCCATCTCACCGCTTCTAAGTGTCCGTCACAGCCGGCGTGGAAACCTGGAGGTTCCCTCCAGATTTCACAACGCTTTCTTTCAATCTCCTTATGTTTCAGGTCTTGGATCTGTTCCTGGGCTCCTGCACTCTGATATCCATCTCACCCGCTTCTAAGTGTCCGTCACAGCCGGCGTGGAAACCTGGAGGTTCCCTCCAGATTTCACAACGCTTTCTTTTCAATCTCCTTATGTTTCAGGTCTTGGATCTGTTCCTGGGCTCCTGCACCTGATATCCATCTCACCCGCTTTAAGTGTCCGTCACAGCCGGCGTGGAAACCTGGAGGTTCCCTCCAGATTTCACAACGCTTTCTTTTCAATCTCCTTATGTTTCAGGTCTTGGATCTGTTCCTGGGCTCCTGCACTCTGATATCCATCTCACCCGCTTCTAAGTGTCCGTCACAGCCGGCGTGGAAACCTGGAGGTTCCCTCCAGATTTCACAACGCTTTCTTTCAATCTCCTTATGTTTCAGGTCTTGGATCTGTTCCTGGGCTCCTGCACTCTGATATCCATCTCACCCGCTTCTAAGTGTCCGTCACAGCCGGCGTGGAAACCTGGAGGTTCCCTCCAGATTCACAACGCTTTCTTTCAATCTCCTTATGTTTCAGGTCTTGGATCTCTTCCTGGGCTCCTGCACTCTGATATCCATCTCACCGCTTTAAGTGTCCGTCACAGCCGGCGTGGAAACCTGGAGGTTCCCTCCAGATTTCACAACGCTTTCTTTCAATCTCCTTATGTTTCAGGTCTTGGATCTGTTCCTGGGCTCCTGCACTCTGATATCCATCTCACCCGCTTCTAAGTGTCCGTCACAGCCGGCGTGGAAACCTGGAGGTTCCCTCCAGATTTCACAACGCTTTCTTTCAATCTCCTTATGTTTCAGGTCTTGGATCTGTTCCTGGGCTCCTGCACTCTGATATCCATCTCACCCGCTTCTAAGTGTCCGTCACAGCCGGCGTGGAAACCTGGAGGTTCCCTCCAGATTTCACAACGCTTTCTTTCAATCTCCTTATGTTTCAGGTCTTGGATCTGTTCCTGGGCTCCTGCACTCTGATATCCATCTCACCCGCTTCTAAGTGTCCGTCACAGCCGGCGTGGAAACCTGGAGGTTCCCTCCAGATTTCACAACGCTTTCTTTTCAATCTCCTTATGTTTCAGGTCTTGGATCTGTTCCTGGGCTCCTGCACTCTGATATCCATCTCACCCGCTTCTAAGTGTCCGTCACAGCCGGCGTGGAAACCTGGAGGTTCCCTCCAGATTTCACAACGCTTTCTTTCAATCTCCTTATGTTTCAGGTCTTGGATCTTTCCTGGGCTCCTGCACTCTGATATCCATCTCACCGCTTTAAGTGTCCGTCACAGCCGGCGTGGAAACCTGGAGGTTCCCTCCAGATTTCACAACGCTTTCTTTTCAATCTCCTTATGTTTCAGGTCTTGGATCTGTTCCTGGGCTCCTGCACTCTGATATCCATCTCACCCGCTTCTAAGTGTCCGTCACAGCCGGCGTGGAAACCTGGAGGTTCCCTCCAGATTCACAACGCTTTCTTTCAATCTCCTTATGTTTCAGGTCTTGGATCTGTTCCTGGGCTCCTGCACTCTGATATCCATCTCACCCGCTTCTAAGTGTCCGTCACAGCCGGCGTGGAAACCTGGAGGTTCCCTCCAGATTTCACAACGCTTTCTTTCAATCTCCTTATGTTTCAGGTCTTGGATCTGTTCCTGGGCTCCTGCACCTGATATCCATCTCACCCGCTTCTAAGTGTCCGTCACAGCCGGCGTGGAAACCTGGAGGTTCCCTCCAGATTCACAACGCTTTCTTTCATCTCCTTATGTTTCAGGTCTTGGATCTCTTCCTGGGCTCCTGCACTCTGATATCCATCTCACCGCTTTAAGTGTCCGTCACAGCCGGCGTGGAAACCTGGAGGTTCCCTCCAGATTTCACAACGCTTTCTTTTCAATCTCCTTATGTTTCAGGTCTTGGATCTGTTCCTGGGCTCCTGCACCTGATATCCATCTCACCCGCTTGTAAGTGTCCGTCACAGCCGCGTGGAAACCTGGAGGTTCCCTCCAGATTTCACAACGCTTTCTTTCAATCTCCTTTGTTTCAGGTCTTGGATCTGTTCCTGGGCTCCTGCACTCTGATATCCATCTCACCCGCTTTAAGTGTCCGTCACAGCCGGCGTGGAAACCTGGAGGTTCCCTCCAGATTTCACAACGCTTTCTTTCCAATCTCCTTATGTTTCAGGTCTTGGATCTGTTCCTGGGCTCCTGCACTCTGATATCCATCTCACCCGCTTCTAAGTGTCCGTCACAGCCGGCGTGGAAACCTGGAGGTTCCCTCCAGATTTCACAACGCTTTCTTTTCAATCTCCTTATGTTTCAGGTCTTGGATCTGTTCCTGGGCTCCTGCACCTGATATCCATCTCACCCGCTTTAAGTGTCCGTCACAGCCGGCGTGGAAACCTGGAGGTTCCCTCCAGATTCACAACGCTTTCTTTCAATCTCCTTATGTTTCAGGTCTTGGATCTGTTCCTGGGCTCCTGCACTCTGATATCCATCTCACCCGCTTCTAAGTGTCCGTCACAGCCGGCGTGGAAACCTGGAGGTTCCCTCCAGATTTCACAACGCTTTCTTTTCAATCTCCTTATGTTTCAGGTCTTGGATCTGTTCCTGGGCTCCTGCACACTGATATCCATCTCACCCGCTTCTAAGTGTCCGTCACAGCCGGCGTGGAAACCTGGAGGTTCCCTCCAGATTTCACAACGCTTTCTTTTCAATCTCCTTATGTTTCAGGTCTTGGATCTGTTCCTGGGCTCCTGCACTCTGATATCCATCTCACCTGCTTCTAAGTGTCCGTCACAGCCGGCGTGGAAACCTGGAGGTTCCCTCCAGATTTCACAACGCTTTCTTTCCAATCTCCTTATGTTTCAGGTCTTGGATCTGTTCCTGGGCTCCTGCACTCTGATATCCATCTCACCCGCTTCTAAGTGTCCGTCACAGCCGGCGTGGAAACCTGGAGGTTCCCTCCAGATTCACAACGCTTTCTTTTCAATCTCCTTATGTTTCAGGTCTTGGATCTGTTCCTGGGCTCCTGCACACTGATATCCATCTCACCGCTTCTAAGTGTCCGTCACAGCCGGCGTGGAACCTGGAGGTTCCCTCCAGATTCACAACGCTTTCTTTCAATCTCCTTATGTTTCAGGTCTTGGATCTTTCCTGGGCTCCTGCACTCTGATATCCATCTCACCGCTTTAAGTGTCCGTCACAGCCGGCGTGGAAACCTGGAGGTTCCCTCCAGATTTCACAACGCTTTCTTTTCAATCTCCTTATGTTTCAGGTCTTGGATCTGTTCCTGGGCTCCTGCACACTGATATCCATCTCACCCGCTTTAAGTGTCCGTCACAGCCGGCGTGGAAACCTGGAGGTTCCCTCCAGATTTCACAACGCTTTCTTTCAATCTCCTTATGTTTCAGGTCTTGGATCTGTTCCTGGGCTCCTGCACTCTGATATCCATCTCACCCGCTTCTAAGTGTCCGTCACAGCCGGCGTGGAACCTGGAGGTTCCCTCCAGATTTCACAACGCTTTCTTTCAATCTCCTTATGTTTCAGGTCTTGGATCTGTTCCTGGGCTCCTGCACTCTGATATCCATCTCACCCGCTTTAAGTGTCCGTCACAGCCGGCGTGGAAACCTGGAGGTTCCCTCCAGATTTCACAACGCTTTCTTTCCAATCTCCTTATGTTTCAGGTCTTGGATCTGTTCCTGGGCTCCTGCACTCTGATATCCATCTCACCCGCTTCTAAGTGTCCGTCACAGCCGGCGTGGAACCTGGAGGTTCCCTCCAGATTCACAACGCTTTCTTTCAATCTCCTTATGTTTCAGGTCTTGGATCTGTTCCTGGGCTCCTGCACTCTGATATCCATCTCACCCGCTTCTAAGTGTCCGTCACAGCCGGCGTGGAAACCTGGAGGTTCCCTCCAGATTTCACAACGCTTTCTTTTCAATCTCCTTATGTTTCAGGTCTTGGATCTGTTCCTGGGCTCCTGCACCTGATATCCATCTCACCCGCTTTAAGTGTCCGTCACAGCCGGCGTGGAAACCTGGAGGTTCCCTCCAGATTTCACAACGCTTTCTTTCCAATCTCCTTATGTTTCAGGTCTTGGATCTGTTCCTGGGCTCCTGCACCTGATATCCATCTCACCCGCTTCTAAGTGTCCGTCACAGCCGGCGTGGAAACCTGGAGGTTCCCTCCAGATTTCACAACGCTTTCTTTCAATCTCCTTATGTTTCAGGTCTTGGATCTGTTCCTGGGCTCCTGCACCTGATATCCATCTCACCCGCTTTAAGTGTCCGTCACAGCCGGCGTGGAAACCTGGAGGTTCCCTCCAGATTTCACAACGCTTTCTTTCAATCTCCTTATGTTTCAGGTCTTGGATCTTTCCTGGGCTCCTGCACTCTGATATCCATCTCACCCGCTTTAAGTGTCCGTCACAGCCGGCGTGGAAACCTGGAGGTTCCCTCCAGATTTCACAACGCTTTCTTTCCAATCTCCTTATGTTTCAGGTCTTGGATCTGTTCCTGGGCTCCTGCACCTGATATCCATCTCACCCGCTTCTAAGTGTCCGTCACAGCCGGCGTGGAAACCTGGAGGTTCCCTCCAGATTTCACAACGCTTTCTTTTCAATCTCCTTATGTTTCAGGTCTTGGATCTGTTCCTGGGCTCCTGCACCTGATATCCATCTCACCGCTTCTAAGTGTCCGTCACACCGGCGTGGAAACCTGGAGGTTCCCTCCAGATTTCACAACGCTTTCTTTCCATCTCCTTATGTTTCAGGTTTGGATCTTTCTGGCTCCTGCACTCTGATATCCATCTCACCCTTCTAAGTGTCCGTCACAGCCGGCGTGGAACCTGGAGGTTCCCTCCAGATTTCACAACGCTTTCTTTTCAATCTCCTTATGTTTCAGGTCTTGGATCTGTTCCTGGGCTCCTGCACCTGATATCCATCTCACCCGCTTTAAGTGTCCGTCACAGCCGGCGTGGAAACCTGGAGGTTCCCTCCAGATTTCACAACGCTTTCTTTTCAATCTCCTTATGTTTCAGGTCTTGGATCTTTCCTGGGCTCCTGCACACTGATATCCATCTCACCCGCTTTAAGTGTCCGTCACAGCCGGCGTGGAAACCTGGAGGTTCCCTCCAGATTTCACAACGCTTTCTTTCCAATCTCCTTATGTTTCAGGTCTTGGATCTGTTCCTGGGCTCCTGCACTCTGATATCCATCTCACCCGCTTCTAAGTGTCCGTCACAGCCGGCGTGGAAACCTGGAGGTTCCCTCCAGATTCACAACGCTTTCTTTTCAATCTCCTTATGTTTCAGGTCTTGGATCTGTTCCTGGGCTCCTGCACACTGATATCCATCTCACCGCTTCTAAGTGTCCGTCACAGCCGGCGTGGAAACCTGGAGGTTCCCTCCAGATTTCACAACGCTTTCTTTTCAATCTCCTTATGTTTCAGGTCTTGGATCTGTTCCTGGGCTCCTGCACTTGATATCCATCTCACCGCTTTAAGTGTCCGTCACAGCCGGCGTGGAAACCTGGAGGTTCCCTCCAGATTCACAACGCTTTCTTTTCAATTCCTTATGTTTCAGGTCTTGGATCTGTTCCTGGGCTCCTGCACTCTGATATCCATCTCACCCGCTTTAAGTGTCCGTCACAGCCGGCGTGGAAACCTGGAGGTTCCCTCCAGATTTCACAACGCTTTCTTTCAATCTCCTTATGTTTCAGGTCTTGGATCTGTTCCTGGGCTCCTGCACTCTGATATCCATCTCACCCGCTTCTAAGTGTCCGTCACAGCCGGCGTGGAAACCTGGAGGTTCCCTCCAGATTTCACAACGCTTTCTTTTCATCTCCTTATGTTTCAGTCTTGGATCTTTCCTGGGCTCCTGCACTCTGATATCCATCTCACCCGCTTCTAAGTGTCCGTCACAGCCGGCGTGGAAACCTGGAGGTTCCCTCCAGATTTCACAACGCTTTCTTTCCAATCTCCTTATGTTTCAGGTCTTGGATCTGTTCCTGGGCTCCTGCACCTGATATCCATCTCACCCGCTTTAAGTGTCCGTCACAGCCGGCGTGGAAACCTGGAGGTTCCCTCCAGATTTCACAACGCTTTCTTTTCAATCTCCTTATGTTTCAGGTCTTGGATCTGTTCCTGGGCTCCTGCACACTGATATCCATCTCACCCGCTTCTAAGTGTCCGTCACAGCCGGCGTGGAAACCTGGAGTTCCCTCCAGATTTCACAACGCTTTCTTTCAATCTCCTTATGTTTCAGGTCTTGGATCTGTTCCTGGGCTCCTGCACTCTGATATCCATCTCACCCGCTTCTAAGTGTCCGTCACAGCGGCGTGGAAACCTGGAGGTTCCCTCCAGATTTCACAACGCTTTCTTTCAATCTCCTTATGTTTCAGGTCTTGGATCTGTTCCTGGGCTCCTGCACCTGATATCCATCTCACCGCTTCTAGTGTCCGTCACAGCCGGCGTGGAACCTGGAGGTTCCCTCCAGATTTCACAACGCTTTCTTTCCAATCTCCTTATGTTTCAGGTTTTGGATCTCTTCCTGGGCTCCTGCACTGTGATATCCATCTCACCCGCTTCTAAGTGTCCGTCACAGCCGGCGTGGAACCTGGAGGTTCCTCCAGATTCACAACGCTTTCTTTCCATCTCCTTATGTTTCAGGTCTTGGATCTTTCCTGGGCTCCTGCACTTGATATCCATCTCACCGCTTCTAAGTGTCCGTCACAGCCGGCGTGGAAACCTGGAGGTTCCTCCAGATTTCACAACGCTTTCTTTTCAATTCTCCTTATGTTTCAGGTCTTGATCTCTTCCTGGGCTTCCTGCACCCTGATATCCATCTCACCCGCTTGTAAGTGTCCGTCACAGCCGCGTGGAAACTGGAGGTTCCCTCCAGATTCACAACGCTTTCTTTCCAATTCCTTGTGTTTCAGGTCTTGATCTTCCTGGGCTCCTGCACTCTGATATCATCTCACCCGCCTGTAAGTTCCGTCACAGCTGGCGTGGAAACCTGGAGGTTCCCTCCAGATTTCACAACGCTTTCTTTCAATCTCCTTATGTTTCAGGTCTTGGATCTGTTCCTGGGCTCCTGCACACTGATATCCATCTCACCGCTTCTAAGTGTCCGTCACAGCCGGCGTGGAAACCTGGCGGTTCCCTCCAGATTTCACAACGCTTTCTTTTCAATCTCCTTATGTTTCAGGTCTTGATCTGTTCCTGGGCTCCTGCACACTGGTATCCATCTCACCTGCTTCAAGTGTCCGTCACATCCGGCGGGAACCTGGCGGTTCCCTCCAGATTTCACAACGCTTCTTTTCAATTCCTTATGTTTCAGGTCTTGGATCTCTTCCTGGGCTCCTGCACACTGATATCCATCTCACCCGCTTGTAAGTGTGCGTCACAGCAAGCGTGGAAACCTGGAGGTTCCCTCCAGATTTCACAACGCTTTCTTTTCAATGTCCTTGTGTTTCAGGTCTTGGATCTGTTCCTGGGCTCCTGGCACTTGATATCCATCTCACCCGCTTGTAAGCGTCCATCACAGCTGCGTGGAAACCTGGAGTTCCCTCCAGATTCACAACGCTTTCTTTTCATTCCTTTGTTTCAGGTCTTGGATCTGTTCCTGGGCTCCTGCACACTGATATCCATCTCACCCGCTTCTAAGTGTCCGTCACAGCTGGCGTGGAAACCTGGAGGTTCCCTCCAGATTTCAAACGCTTTCTTTTCAATCTCCTTATGTTTCAGGTCTTGGATCTGTTCCTGGGCTCCTGCCACTGTATCCATCTCACCCGCTTCTAAGTGTCCGTCACAGCCGGCGTGGAAACCTGGAGTTCCCTCCAGATTTCACAACGCTTTCTTTTCAATCTCCTATGTTTCAGGTCTTGGATCTGTTCCTGGGCTCCTGCACTCTGTATCCATCTCACCCCTTGTATCGTCCTCCCACAGCCGGCGTGGAAACCTGGAGGTTCCCTCAGATTCACAACGCTTTTTTCATCTCCTTATGTTTCAGGTCTTGATCTCTTCCTGGGCTCCTGCACTGTGATATCCATCTCACCCGCTTCTAAGTGTCCCACAACCAGCGTGGGAAACTGGAGGTTCCCTCCAGATTGACAACGCTTTCTTTCCATCTCCTTATGTTTCAGGTCTTGGATCTTCCTGGGCTCCTGCACCTGATATCCATCTCACCGCTTGTAATGTCCGTCACAGCCGGCGTGGAAACCTGGAGGTTCCCTCCAGATTTCACAACGCTTTCTTTTCAATCTCCTTATGTTTCAGTCTTGGACCTCTGTTCCTGGGGCTCCTGCACTCTGATATCCATCTCACCCGCTTCTAAGTGTCCGTCACAGCCGCGTGAACCTGGAGGTTCCCTCCAGATTTCACAACGCTTTCTTTTCAATCTCCTTATGTTTCAGGTCTTGGATCTTCCTGGGCTCCTGCACACTGATATCCATCTCACCGCTTATAAGTGTCCGTCACAGCCGCTGGAAACCTGGAGGTTCCTCCAGATTTCACAACGCTTTCTTTTCAATCTCCTTATGTTTCAGTTCTTGGATCTGTTCCTGGGCTCCTGCACTCTGATATCCATCTCACCCGCTTGTAAGTTCCGTCACAGCCGGCGTGGAAACCTGGAGTTCCCTCCAGATTTCACAACGCTTCTTTTCAATCTC
>NW_020327748.1:0-19364 GCF_001858045.2 Oreochromis niloticus | reverse complement strand
ATGGTGAAGGAAGTCAGATGGTGAAGGAGACAGAGTTTAACCCCCCAAAATTAGTGTCCGGCTGGGCAGAAGAAGTAGAGCCTGGGCCTGGACAAGCGATGGTGAAGGAAGTCAGATGGTGAAGGAAGTCAGAGTTTAACCCCCCCAAAATTAGTGTCCGGCCTGGGCAGAAGAATTAGAGCCTGGGCCTGGACAAGGATGTGAAGGAAGTCAGAGTTTAACCCCCCAAAATTAGTGTCCGGGCCTGGGGCAGAAGAAGTAGATAAAGCCTGGGCCTGGACAAGCGATGGTGAAGGAAGTCAGAGTTTAACCCCCCCCAAATTAGTGTCCGGGCCTGGGCAGAAGAAGTAGAAGCCTGGGCCTGGACAAGCGATGGTGAAGGAAGTCAGAGTTTAACCCCCCCCCCAAAATTAGTGTCCGGGCCTGGGCAGAAGAAGTAGAAGCCTGGGCCTGGACAAGCGATGGTGAAGGAAGTCAGATGGTGAAGGAAGTCAGAGTTTAACCCCCAAAATTAGTGTCCGGGCGTGGGCAGAAGAATTAGAAGCCTGGGCCTGGACACGCGATGGTGAAGGACGTCAGATGGTGAAGGAAGTCAGAGTTTAACCCCCCCAAAATTAGTGTCCGGGCCTGGGCAGAAGAATTAGAAGCCTGGGCCTGGACAAGCGATGGTGAAGGAAGTCAGATGGTGAAGGAAGTCAGATGGTGAAGGAAGTCAGAGTTTAACCCCCCCAAAATTAGTGTCCGGGCCTGGGCAGAAGAAGTAGAAGCCTGGGCCTGGACAAGCGATGGTGAAGGAGGTCAGATGGTGAAGGAAGTCAGATGGTGAAGGAAGACAGAGTTTAACCCCCCAAAATTAGTGTCCGGGCCTGGGCAGAAGAAGTAGAAGCCTGGGCCTGGACAAGCGATGGTGAAGGAAGTCAGAGTTTAACCCCCCCCCAAAATTAGTGTCCGGGCCTGGGCACAAGAAGTAGAAGCCTGGGCCTGGACAAGCTATGGTGAAGGAAGTCAGATGGTGAAGGAAGTCAGAGTTTAACCACCCCAAAATTAGTGTCCAGGCCTGGGCAGAAGAATTAGAAGCCTGGGCCTGGACAAGCGATGGTGAAGGAAGTCAGATGGTGAAGGAAGTCAGAGTTTAACCACCCCAAAATTAGTGTCCGGGCCTGGGCAGAAGAAAAAAATAGAAGCCTGGGCCTGGACAAGCTATGGTGAAGGAAGTCAGATGGTGAAGGAAGTCAGAGTTTAACCCCCCCAAAATTAGTGTCCAGGCCTGGGCAGAAGAATTAGAAGCCTGGGCCTGGACAAGCTATGGTGAAGGAAGTCAGATGGTGAAGGAAGTCAGAGTTTAACCCCCCAAAATTAGTGTCCGGGCCTGGGCAGAAGAAGTAGAAGCCTGGGCCTGGACAAGCTATGGTGAAGGAAGTCAGATGGTGAAGGAAGACAGAGTTTAACCCCCCAAAATTAGTGTCCAGGCCTGGGCAGAAGAATTAGAAGCCTGGGCCTGGACAAGCGATGGTGAAGGAAGTCAGAGTTTAACCCCCCCCCCAAAATTAGTGTCCGGGCCTGGGCAGAAGAAGTAGAAGCCTGGGCCTGGACAAGCGAAGGTGAAGGACGTCAGATGGTGAAGGAAGTCAGAGGTTAACCCCCCCAAAATTAGTGTCCGGGCCTGGGCAGAAGAATTAGAAGCCTGGGCCTGGACAAGCGATGGTGAAGGAGGTCAGATGGTGAAGGAAGTCAGAGTTTAACCCCTCCAAAATTAGTGGCCGGGCCTGGGCAGAAGAATTAGAAGCCTGGGCCTGGACAAGCGATGGTGAAGGAAGTCAGATGGTGAAGGAAGTCAGAGTTTAACCCCCCCCAAAATTAGTGTCCAGGCCTGGGCAGAAGAACTAGAAGCCTGGGCCTGGACAAGCGATGGTGAAGGAGGTCAGATGGTGAAGGAAGTCAGAGGTTAACCCTCCCAAAATTAGTGTCCGGGCCTGGGCAGAAGAATTAGAAGCCTGGGCCTGGACAAGCGATGGTGAAGGAGGTCAGATGGTGAAGGAAGTCAGAGGTTAACCCTCCCAAAATTAGTGTCCGGGCCTGGGCAGAAGAATTAGAAGCCTGGGCCTGGACAAGCGATGGTGAAGGAGGTCAGATGGTGAAGGAAGTCAGAGGTTAACCCTCCCAAAATTAGTGTCCGGGCCTGGGCAGAAGAAAAAAAAAGAAGCCTGGGCCTGGACAAGCTATGGTGAAGGAAGTCAGATGGTGAAGGAAGTCAGAGTTTAACCACCCCAAAATTAGTGTCCAGGCCTGGGCAGAAGAATTAGAAGCCTGGGCCTGGACAAGCGATGGTGAAGGAAGTCAGATGGTGAAGGAAGTCAGAGTTTAACCACCCCAAAATTAGTGTCCGGGCCTGGGCAGAAGAAAAAAATAGAAGCCTGGGCCTGGACAAGCTATGGTGAAGGAAGTCAGATGGTGAAGGAAGTCAGAGTTTAACCCCCCAAAATTAGTGTCCAGGCCTGGGCAGAAGAATTAGAAGCCTGGGCCTGGACAAGCTATGGTGAAGGAAGTCAGATGGTGAAGGAAGTCAGAGTTTAACCCCCCCAAAATTAGTGTCCGGGCCTGGGCAGAAGAAGTAGAAGCCTGGGCCTGGACAAGCTATGGTGAAGGAAGTCAGATGGTGAAGGAAGACAGAGTTTAACCCCCCAAAATTAGTGTCCAGGCCTGGGCAGAAGAATTAGAAGCCTGGGCCTGGACAAGCGATGGTGAAGGAAGTCAGAGTTTAACCCCCCCCCAAAATTAGTGTCCGGGCCTGGGCAGAAGAAGTAGAAGCCTGGGCCTGGACAAGCGAAGGTGAAGGACGTCAGATGGTGAAGGAAGTCAGAGGTTAACCCCCCAAAATTAGTGTCCGGGCCTGGGCAGAAGAATTAGAAGCCTGGGCCTGGACAAGCGATGGTGAAGGAGGTCAGATGGTGAAGGAAGTCAGAGTTTAACCCCTCCAAAATTAGTGGCCGGGCCTGGGCAGAAGAATTAGAAGCCTGGGCCTGGACAAGCGATGGTGAAGGAAGTCAGATGGTGAAGGAAGTCAGAGTTTAACCCCCCCAAAATTAGTGTCCAGGCCTGGGCAGAAGAACTAGAAGCCTGGGCCTGGACAAGCGATGGTGAAGGAGGTCAGATGGTGAAGGAAGTCAGAGGTTAACCCTCCCAAAATTAGTGTCCGGGCCTGGGCAGAAGAATTAGAAGCCTGGGCCTGGACAAGCGATGGTGAAGGAGGTCAGATGGTGAAGGAAGTCAGAGGTTAACCCCCCCCAAAATTAGTGTCCAGGCCTGGGCAGAAGAATTAGAAGCCTGGGCCTGGACAAGCGATGGTGAAGGAAGTCAGATGGTGAAGGAAGTCAGAGTTTAACCCCCCCAAAATTAGTGTCCAGGCCTGGGCAGAAGAATTAGAAGCCTGGGCCTGGACAAGCAATGGTGAAGGAGGTCAGATGGTGAAGGAAGTCAGCGTTAACCCCGGGCTATATACACAGGGTAGTAACGAGGGAATCGGCGACAGGAGGGAGACACAGCTGGGAGAGATCAGGGCTAACGAGACAGGGGGAACAAAGCTGCACACACTAACATAGGACAAGACTTTCACAATAAAACAGGAAACATGAATCACAACTCAGAGACACGGACTCAACACAGAGAGACGAAAAATGACACATGGAACTGAACTATACATGAAACCACAATTCCTAAAACATGGATAACAGAAACATGAAACTCTAATAATAATCATCACAACCACAACAAGAACAAGAAAACAATCCATGATGCAAAATTAAACCAAAACATAATAAACTCAAAATACTGGGTCCAACCGACCCAGAACCGTGACAATGTTATACCCCTAATTAAAGATGGTGAAATCATTATGTAGTTTTAGTTTGCATTATTCTCCTGACTTAGACGAGGTGATAACTATTAGATTTATTAAACTGATTTGTATTACATTAGACTGCTGATATATTGTGAATAGATGATATTGTTTTATGATGCATTATACTGCAGAGTGTTAGGGTTCAGAAATTGAAGGAGGAATACCAAAATAACGACCACTGATCCGGCTGGGTGCAATTAGACGAAGGTTTTAATGAATACACGCCGCGTGGAGCCAACACTGTGCAGATTCAGTGTTGAACTGTCTTACAATAGTCAAAACCAAAGCTTTATAGGGTTGGGGCGATACTGCCCCCCCCTCTCAGACACAATACAGCATACGTCAATCCAAACCCACAAATGTTCAGTTAACTTTGACATAGTTTAAAAAGAACATCGCGTCTCGTCTCCATCCAGGTGTCGTCCCACAAGCTCGCTCTTATCTCTGGGACATCTGGTGTACTTCCTGGAACAAACTGACAGTAGCGGCACAATTTGCAATTTCAGCAAAACACATCTCAACCTCTTACCCACTGAATGAGTCTACTACTGTGTGTGTGTGCTGTGTATATGTCGGTACATGTGTGATCCTCACGCTGCACTTTAATTGACCTCAGCTTAGGCAACCAGGCTAAGGCCATCCTGTGTGTACTGATCTTGACTTATATGTAAAATATATAAAACAAATGTTTCAATCTAACACAACTACTTAAAACTTAAAGATATAAATGCATAATAGAATAACCTGCTCAAAATAACTTACACCTAGACTCTGCTTTCAGTTTCACTTTTGCAAAGCCTGGTGTTTCCTGTCTCCTTTTGCACAGAGTATATTTCCTGTCCCTGCAGTCTGCACAGAAACATTTAAGATTATAGGAGCATTGAAAAGCATTTAGAATTATAGATTCAACTCAACAGTTTAAAGTGGTTCTTACTGGACCTGTAATAAAGACTAATATGATACCAATATATTTAAACATCTGAATACAATATCACTATTAATAATTAATGGAATGGTAATACTGATTATAAAAATGGCAACAAATAATAGCAGTAAAATATCTTTCTACTCTTCACAAGAGGTATAAGAAATACTGTTTTCGGAGAGTCATCGCTTTATTTGTCTGATTAGAAAAGAACAGAACATACTGCACAGGAAGCCAAGGTCATAACTTAGGCTCACTGAGAGAGAAAGAATGTGAATGTTTAGGTTTTCCACCCATTACATTATTATGCAGCGACAATCCAGACACACCAAACACTTCACATTGCGCGAAGCTTTGGATCTGATTACCGCCCCTCCTGAATACGGTGCTTCTGGCCATTTGTCAGATCCTGATTCTGCCGACAGTGAGGATGAGGCCGACTTCGTTGAAGGGATTGACCCTTGCCAAGACAAGTATGTATATTGTTTGAAATAAAATAATGTTTTTTGTGGAAGAGAAACGCAGGAAAAATTACGTTTGCGGTGCAAAAGAGGAATTTCGCACCACAACACAATTATATTACTCTCGTGCAATACAAATTGAACAGACGGTATAATTTCTTTTGTGTATAGTGTTGATAATGTTGAAGCGGAGGGAACTGAAGTCTCCTGCTCAACTGAAGCAGCACCTACTCCGGAGGGAAGCAGAGGGAGGGGAAGGAGTCGGATGACTTGTCCTCCGGCAAAAAGAGGCAAGCGCTCCAGGTCACTCTCCGGTGATGCAGCTGCCTGGATGAGTGAAAAGGACCCTGACAGCTTGCCTCATCCTCTACCAAATTTCCGTCCAAAAAGAAAGCCAGGTGTGCAGCTGCCGTTTTCAGAATGTGTGGACCGTCCATCTCCAGCTGAACTATTCAAGATATACTTTGACCGTGCTGCTATAAAAACACTGTGTGTCAACACAAACAAAAATGCAGCTAAAAATATTGCTGCAGGCAAAAAATTCACATGGACTGAGCTCACAGAGGTTGAACTGTACCATTACATTGGCATAACACTCTACATGGGGGTTCTAAAGCTGCCTAAAATGAGAGATTTGTGGCGCGTGAATTCGATTTTTCATGTGCAATATCCCTCTGAGGTCATGACCAGAGACCGGTTCCTCACCATCACTTGGAATATTCATATGAGTGACCCTGCAGAAGACACTCTCAATGACAGAAAAAAAGGAACTACAGATTATGACTGCCTGCACAGACTACGTCCCCTGTATGACAGTTTACGTGTAGCCTGCAAAGCTGCATACCACCCACAGCAAAACCTCTCTGTGGATGAGTGCATGGTTTCCACTAAAGCCAGAGTTACCCTGAAGCAATATATAAAAAGCAAGCCAACAAAGTGGGGGATAAAACCTTTTGTGCTATCTGACAACACAGGCTACACAGTGGATTTTAACATTTATACAGGGAGGTCAACTCTGGTAACTGGGAAGGGGCTGTCATTTGATGCTGTGATGGCACTTATAAACAAAAACTACCTGGGAACAGGATATCACATTTATTGTGATAACTTTTATACAAGCCCAGCACTTTTTCACCACCTTCATGATCTGGGGTTTGGAGCATGTGGGACATTTCAGGACACTAGAGTTGGAGTCCCAAAAAGCAAACTTAACGCCCTGACAAAAGAATCTCCACGAGGGACAATCGGGTGGATCAGAGAGGGCCCTCTCATTTTTATCAAGTGGATGGACACAAGGGAGGTGAGTGTGTGCTCAACTCTGCACAGTGCCTTCTCAGGGGACACTGTGAAAAGGATGTGCAAGGCTGAAGGACAACACAGAGCAATTGATGTGCCAGTGCCATCAGCTGTAAAGAACTACAACCACTTTATGGGAGGAGTTGATCTGTCAGACCAGCTGATTGGCTCCTATTCTTCATGGAGAAAGAGCAGGAAGTGGTATGTGACAGTGCTGCACCACTTTATAGACATTGCTGTCACAAACAGCTACTTGGTCAGCAAGGAGCTCTGTGGCAGACTGGAGCAGCAGCCAATGACGCACCAGGATTTCCAGGAGCAGTTGATCGCTGAACTCTGTGGGGTGTCCTCACAATCAGGAACGAAGAGCTACCAACACATCCCAGTTGCCATTGTTGAAGGGGCATCTGGTCAAAACAAAGCCACAAAGGGGCGCCGGAAGTGCAGGCTGTGTGGGAAGTGCACACCCTTCAAGTGTGAGGCATGCAAAGTGGCTCTGTGCGTCATTGTGGACAGGAACTGTCACAGGGCCTATCACACCTCCACTACTGCTGCTGAAGAATGAGATTTGACTGTTTTTCTCTCTCTAAAAGTAATGTGACACTTAGAACCTTTACTGCACTATTATAAACTTTTTTTAAATTATTGTCATGTTGCCAAATTGTGCAAAATATGAATTTATTTATTTATTGGTTATGCTCCACCGGGGCTACTGAACAGCAATATTTGACTGTGCCTTTCTGTATATAAATTCCTGTGACACTTACAAGTACTATTATTGTATTGTACTATTATAAACAGTTCATTTTGATGTTGTATTTTTATTGTCATGTTGTTAAATTGAGCCCAATATGCATTTTATTGATTTTCGTTTATTGCTACTGTTTATAAAAATGATTGTATCTCAAAAATGAATTGATGAAAAAACTCCAAATAAATTTGTGTAGTTTGAAAGGACATTGTGCAACTTTTTTTTCATTTACAATTTTAAGCCATATAGCTTTGATATTTTTGTATCAACAAAAATCTGGGAAAAACAAAAAACGTTTTTCAATTTTTTTGTGGTTAATTGCACTTTTATTTTAGCAATTTCTATAGTTACTATGGATTTGTTACACACATTATTAAGATTTGGGATATAAGGGTTGTATTGATGTATAGTAAGTTAAAATACTCAAAAAAATGGGCCTACAGTATGTAAAAATGTAAACATAAGGTCTGGCGGACTTGTTCTATGTCTCATTGTTCTGACAGACAACATAAAACTATCCACTACACACTTACTTTTTTTCTTACTTTTTTTTGTTCTTTTTCCCCTACACACTAACTACACAACACAACATACTATCCACACACTCCAAATACGCTAAACATCACAAATCTCTCACATCTCAAAACTCTCTCTCTCTCTCACCGTCACTCCTAAAACTTCCCCCTCTTCCTAAACAACCAAATGTCATGTTGCTATATCATATTTTTGATTGGTCGACATGGTGCATTTTTCCACCAACAGGAAAGGGATGATTTTGGGTTTTTTGCTCATAAGCAGAGAGTGCTTGCTAGAGCTGTCCTTAGACAGTAAAAGTGACAAAACTATGGAGGAAAAAAACGCCATGTGTATATTGTTTATCATGACTCTGGTTTTACGTGGCCTATCAACACAGTTTATAAACTGGTATATATCACCTTGTTGCTTTGTCATCCTTGTCATGTGATTGGCTTCCCACGACTACTTTATTCTTCCTCAGTCAAACAGCAGCACTCATGCGATTGTTTTGCCCCCTTAGCTCGAGGTGTTGTGCCAAAAAGTGGTCGTCTGCCAGAAAGTGATCGCCGTCTGTGGGAGTGCATGCAGCTGCTTAAAGCCGTAGTGCCCAGATTACTTACAGCTACTTCCTGCAGCTGATAGTAACGCGACCGCACCGAATCCAATTCAGGATTTTGATTTCCATCACACTTCCACTGGATGCCCTGCTGCTCTCCTATTATGTGATAGGAGGAATTAGGGGGCTGGGAAGCTCATCTTGTAACCAGAAGGTTTCCACAGTTTCCAGCTGTGAAAAGGAGTGACATTGCAAGATGTGTTTTCATTAACCCCTGCAAGTTAATGCGGCCAATGAGGTATGCAATGTGTGTTTATGTCGTGATAGGAAAATAAGATGTTTGTTTGTAACTGAACTGTCGAGTTTATGGTGGTCACGTGTAATTTGTAAATGTAAAATTGTGAGTGTTTTATCTTGTTTAATAATGTGCTTTATTGTTTATTCTCTATGAGAACAATTTATTGTGGAAATTGATAATTCTATGTTGTTTGTACAGTTCTCACGGCATCGTTGGTGGCACCTGTGTGCAATAAATGCCAGTAAAAATCAAGAACGCCTTGTGTCCGTTTTTCAACTTGGAGGGAGTTACAACACCTTTGTAAGAACGAGTATCACTGATATGGAGTTTTTCATGCTTTACATAAAGACTTAGGGCGGCTAGTTTCATATTGGCATTTTAAACCTTGGTGACTTAACAGTTTAGCAGCAACACACTTGTTTCCTTTGTTCCATCAAACATTTCTTTCAGCCATCTGTGTTTATCAGAGCGATATGTGACTCATTTTTTATTGAATCACCAGAAGGTACACAAATACAAGATTAAATATTTTATTTATCAAAGATACATACAGTGGCCTGCAAAAGTATTTGAACTTTCCCACATTTTGTCACATTACAGCCACAAACATGAATCAATGTTATTGGAATTCCAGGTGAAAGACCAATACAAAGTGGTGTACATGTGAGAAGTGGAATGAAAATCATACATGATTCCAAACATTTTTTACAAATAAATAACTGAAAAGTGGGGTGTGCATAATTATTCAGCCCCCTGAGTCAATACTTTGTAGAACCACCTTTTGCTGCAATTACAGCTGCCAGTCTTTTAGGGTATGTCTCTACCAGCTTTGCACATCTACAGACTGAAATCCTTGCCCATTCTTCTTTGCAAAACAGCTCCAGCTCAGTCAGATTAGATGGACAGCGTTTGTGAACAGCAGTTTTCAGATCTTGCCACAGATTCTGGATTGGATTCAGATCTGGACTTAGACTGGGCCATTCTAACACATGGATATGTTTTGTTTTAAACCATTCCATTGTTGCCATTATTTTCTCCACCCAGTTCTAAGCCAGTAAAGTCACTACCAGCTCCCCAGTATAAACTGCCACATCATCTGTAATTCTTTTACTCATCACCAAACTTATTTCTGGGAGAACAAATGCAACAGCCGTTCTTTTATCTGACAGTGTTGACGCATCAGTAAATATCGTCACATGACCTGAAAACTTTCCCACTATATGAACCTGCTTTTAGTCGCCCCTCCTCCCTCGCCACAAGCTTCCTTTACAACATAACTTATAAAAAAACAACTTTATTGACAATTAGCAATAACAATTACAGACAGTCTAGAAGAAGAATCACATGAACAAGAAGCAGAAGTTTATGGTTTTAATAGCTTTTATATTTTGGGAAAGTTTTAAAAACATTGTTTGGTTTTCTTTCTAAAGCATTGAAAGGACGGCTTTGCATTAGAAAAGTAAGATCAGTAAATGAATCCATTCAAATTCTTTTGCCTTGTTTGCAACAGAAGCCAAACAATATTTTTGTTACAAAGAGAGAATCAGAATAGATGAAAGATCACAAACATCAGGCACTGATGGAAACAGCCAAACACAGAAACAGATGCACCAACAGGTGAATGAGGCCTGTTGTATAAATGACTCTGAGTGCTCAGGTAGAAACGCATGAAGAACCAGTGCATCTAATATTTGGAAACTAATCTGTGTTTGAGCGTCCTGGATGAAACACAGATCATGTTGGAGAGCGAGGACGTCGTCTTTCTTCCCGGGTGTGTAACTACAGGACGTGTGCAGAAGGTTTAATCGTCCTCCTGACAGTTATTGATGAACGAGTCCTTCAGGGAGGCTCCAAGATCACTGTGGGTTTACCAGCTGCTGCTAAACTGAGAGGTGCTTTATGTGTGAAGATGTTTGCATCGCTTTAACAGTGCAGACGGCTTCTTTCCTCATGTGCACCCATTTCACATGTTTTATTGTGATGTTTAGTAACATCTGCTTTCCTCCTTCAGGGAGACGATAAAGTGAGCTCAACCTTAAACATGTGGAGAGAACGTTTGACCAACAGTCCTGGGACGACTACAGAACAATGGTTTGTTTTTAAATGATAAAACCTTCATCAAAGTTTTATAATGGAAGTAAATGCTGAGCCTGTTTTAGTACATGATGTTTGCCCTGCAGCATCAGGCAGGATTAATACTGTAACAAACCGTGTGTCACATTTATGACTTTAAATGAAGACTTGGATTGGATGGAGATGTCAGCTGGATTTGTGCTGACTGTCACTTTAAATGTTTTCATTTCTGTTCAGCTTCTAAATCTACTTTTGTATAGTCTTTGCTGATGTTTGCACTTAATGATGTTTTTAAGAAGAGCCAATAAATAAATCCTGACTTTATACAAAAATAAAGGTTTAATGTGTTTAGTGTGACAGTGGAGGAGAGTGCACATAATAAGAGTCATTAACAGAATGGTGACAATTATAATCTGTCTCATTTTAGGAGCAGCTCACAGGCACAACAGACTACAGTGCAATCAAGGCACCAGTTAAACATCCATGTGACCGGCTTACAGCCAATGAACAACCAGTACGGTCCCCATTGTCCCCACCAACATCACTGTACTGGAAAGACTGTGCTGCCGTGGTCAGAGATGAACTGATACTAAAATGTAAGGCAGCTGATGTGTGTGGCATTAGCAGCACAAATGCATCATGGCTGCAACGCTGCAGTGTGTTTAAACATTTGAACATTTCTGTGGCTTCAAACCAGCAGCTCCTCTGTACTCAGTCATGTTTGTGTGTCTGTCAAAGTGATTGTTGTCTTTAAAAAGCCTTTTGTGTTTGAGTTTTGTGAGCAGTGCTGAGCTTCTCTTTAGTCTAAGGTGAGTCGATATATTTGATTCCATGTTTGGTGTGATTTTCAAAGTCAGCAGCAGCAAACGCTGAACAAGCAAAGTTTGGGCCCATCAGAGACAGCAGTGGATCTGCTGACCTGTAGGTGTTGGAGGTGTTTGTGTGCAGCTGTGGGTGAGTCAGCTGTATTTCACTTATCCATGACAGAGCGCTGTTAGCTTTGAGTTAGGATCCACTGAGCTGTTTCATCTGCTCTGTCACTGCCAGCAAGCAGAGCCCAGGCTTGGCTTCATAAGCTGGATGTGGCCTTGCTCAAGGGCACTTTAGCAGCATGTTCCCAGCAGAGGGATTCAAACTGGTGACCCTGGAGTAGGAATCATCCAGAAAAGTCACCTTATGTCAGAAGTTTTAGTGAGACGGGGAACAACATTACAGCTCTGATGTCATTGACCTGTGCAGTGAGGACATATTGAACTATGAGGACACAGCTTATAGGTTCAACACTGACCCTGGGTCAGCATGTGCAGGCTGCCACGGTGTTGGTGTCACCACTACAGACAGCTCAGGTTCAACTAGTTCTTCTTTGATTTGCTTCTATAGCACAAAGTTTGACACCAGTCTGGTCCAGTTAGCATCTGAATCCATAAACGTGTGACCTCGTCCACCGGAGGACGTCAGCATCATGGGGATCATGTCTACAGCAGGAAAACCACAGGGACAGTTGGGTTTGCTGCACATCTGAAACACACAATTAGCTCAGATATGTTCATGTCTCTCACACCAACACAATGACTGAGTGCTCTATAGCAGCTAATGCTAACAACTGGAACACTGCTGTTTGTCATGGTTTTTAGACCAAATGATAACAACACGTTGGGAAAAGTGAAATATTGGAACATGAAATCATAAATTATTACATTTAAACCAAAGTAATACAGCTAAATTTCCCCTGTTGGCTCATAAGCTGCTCACCTGGATGCTAAATCAGTGCAGTCCTCTCTGAACATTAGATAACATAGATCAACACACACACACTTATTTTTGAGAGGCTGACTTCACTAAACTCACAGAAACTCTTAAGAAGCTCCTCAGATGATGACTTTGGAGTTTTACTGTCAGTGTATAAAATCTAGAAAAGGAAGAAAAGCAGGAGAAATGATCAAAGTGCTGCTGTGTGCAGGAAAAACTACAACATGTTAGTGAGAAACACAAACAGGGTGTGAAACACACTCCAGAGGAAACGCTGTGTGCAGCTGGATCTGTCTGTGACTTCCTGTATCTCTGTCACAGACTGGGACAGACACCAGTGAAACCAGTCACTGTGTTCATGTGCTTGTAACCAGCAGCCTGTAATGTGAGGCTGCTTGAGTCGTTCGTCTGCTTCGACCATGTAAACCTTGTTGTCTCCTACATGTACAGATGTTTCCTACAGACTGTGCTGCTCCAGCTGTCACACAGATGTTGAATCAGCAACATCTGCTGTCACGTCCTCCCACAGATAACAGGCTGCATACAAGAGGCTCACCTCTCCTACCATGGTGTTCTTCTGGTGTTTCCTCCTTTCACTGAGTGTGAAACACTGACGCTGTGCTGTTGTTGACAGAGCTGATTCTAGCTGCAGCTGGACTCTGTCATCTAACTGAATGTGTTGGTGCTGATCACGGGGCTCTGAGGGGGGAGCAGCAGGAGGACTCTGGATGCTGACGTCAGTGTATCTGTGGAAGCTCACACAGCGTCTCTGTCATTCAATATTGTGCTATATATTGTATCTATGCAAAGATGAACAGACTGTGTGTTCACTGGTCTCTGTGCTGCTGACTGCTGCAGCTCTGATGTCATCATCACTCCCTCCTCCACCCTCAGCAGTCCCAGCATGCTGCTGTGGTGCACCCCACCCTCACTCTACACCTGAGCCATAGACCACACCCTCCACCTCAATATACACCACAGTTTTCTCTGCTATGGAAATGAGATCAGGAGGAAATCATTTTTATTATTATTTAATAAATGCTCACATTAATGTGGGCTTATTTGTTTCATATTAGAAACATTAGTTGAGTGTTTTTAGTATAAAATGGTGAAAGTCCTCTTTTGCTCCTCCCTCACCTGTGGATGGACGGTGCTGTTACTGTGGTGACAGCTTGGATGTGTTTCAGTCCTGCCTGGTTATCACTGCAGGAATCTTTCACATTTATTACAGGTAATAACTCTGATTTTTCTGTGTATTATGAACTAAATGTATCCTGATACACACAGAGATGGATGAGCAGAGGTCACATGATGAAAGAACAAACATGGAGTCTTTGATTTATTTAGATATTTATTGATGAATGCAAACAAACCCTGACACTGAACCATCGTCCAGCTTTCACAGAACAAACCTGATCACATGACCTGCTGACGGTGAAAAGCTCCATGGCAACAACAACAAACAGCCTCACATATGTTAACAGAGGCTGTTAGAAGCACAGAGTCTTTACAGTCTTTCTCCTGTTTGTACACAGATCTCTGCACATCTTCATCACAGTTACTCACAGACGTGCAGAGTGTGTGGATATCAAAGCTAAGTTTCCACCATGTTTGTAGTCTGTACTGGGACTCATGGAGCATCTCTCTATGAGCACTCAGTGCTTTAAACAGTGAGTCCCAGTTTAACCAGCAGCCTTCACACCACACATCACACAGACATGGAAACTTCAAACCCTCAGACTGAAGTCACTGGCAGTCTCTGGCACCAGCGACTGCGCTAACAAACATACAGCAAACAGTGAAGGTTTGGTAGAGAAGCTGGTTGGGTAATACCAATATGCGGCGAAGGAGGCGGGGTTACATTACTAGATGATTAAACATGAAACTATTTTTCTGGCAAAAATTGAAACGATTAAAGAAAATCAAGATAATTCATAAATTTATAACTGGAATGATGAAATTATATTGGCTGGATCTGATTATTGGGGGTCATGACCCCGTAACCCCCTGGAAATGACGCCCTGGTCCTGAGGTCAAATCCACCATCTTTGTTTCAGTGCTGAGCTTCATGTTCTCCCGTGTTTGTGTGCGTCCTCTCCGGTACTCCGGCTTCCTCCCACAGTCCAAACACATGCAGTTAGTGGGGTCAGGTTAACTGTGAGTGGTTGTGTCTCTGTGTTATTCCACCTTAATCAATGACTTCCTGTTAGCATTAAGTGCTTCTGTAGGACTGATGTCATTTCATGGTTGGATCATTTAAATGAAGCTGGACTCAGATGCAGTAAATAAGTTGATTGATCATTAATGAATAAAGCTGGTCAAATCCATCACGTGGACACATGTGATTGTGTAGTATTGATCCCAATGCTGGTATTAGTCCTGGATCAATAACACTGGATGGATGCGTTCAGCATGGAGCCCCTGAGCTGTGTTACAGACAAACATGAAACTGACAGGTCTGTGTCATTCACAGTCTGTAACACTTCTAAACAACAGAGGCTGACCCAAGTGCCTCAGAGCCAGGCACGCTCACATCACAGCTCTCTAAAGAAGTTTCAAATAAGAGCTGAAAGCTGTGTTTGCTTGTGTTAGCTTATTATTGTGGAGACTAACATTCAGTGATCATGTGTTCAGACTCATAATGATTACTCTCATAAATCCTGATCTTTGTATTTCCTGTGTGTTGGATCAATAACTGAGATTCATCATATCACACAGCTGTGCTGCTGCTGCTGCTGGTGATGTCAGCACATCTGGAACAATACGAGGTATCTGCTACCAGACTGAGCAGGACGTGAGACCTGTGGACTGTTTAAGCTGTCCTCCACAGGTCACTCAGACCTGATCCACACCTCAGTGAGATTCTCTGACTTCCTCAGTAGAGACAGAAACCATTCAGATCTGGGACGATCAGCTGACTGATGATGTCACACAGACTGTGTTTTTCAGGAACAGTGATTCTGATGTGAGCCTGCTAGCTGACAGCAGACCTGATGAAACCACATGTTGACATCTGTGAGGACAGACTGGACTCTTGACTGCACCTTGGTTCTCCTCAGAGGTCTGTACAGGAGCATGTCCACCCCACTGAAGATCTCAGTCACTGTGAAACATAGAAACCTGCTTGTGTGGCCTCTGCCTCACATGTAGATGCAGCTACAGGTTCTCTGTCAGTCAGACTGAAACAGTGTCCTGATGCTGCATCATTCAGCTCTGTGCCCCAGTCAGCATCACTGTGTCTACCAGTGTCAGTGTTTCTTTTCCTGTAACACTCAGCACAGGCTCAGCTGGTATCCAGTGTTGGACTTTCAGCTGCTGTGATAGATCCTCTAACATAGATCAGCTCTGCTACATGTTGTTAGATCAGTGCAGCTGCCTGTCATGTCCTGATGTTTCTCTGGGTCAGCAGCTTCTCCATCAGAGGTTCACATGGAGCTGATCCAGTATCTCCAGTAACTGTGTTCTGTGCCTCACTGGTTCATCCTTCTGTCTGTGTGACGTCAGTCAGATGTTAAACTCTGTAATCTTCACTGTGTCACAGAGTTCAGTGAGTCCCGTTATTCACAGGATCAATCAGATCATCAGAGAACAGCTGATCAGCAATCAGTGGTGCCAACAGCGCCTCCTGTGGTGAGAGGATGCAATAATGCAATGTAGCATTTTTACACTGAACACTTGCAGTCATGGAAACTGTCTGTTGGATCTGTGTGACGTTGCTTTCTTGTGTGCTTTCTTGGTTAGAGTTCCTCACAATGTCCAGATGATTCTTCTAATGAGGCGTCGACCATGTTTCAGTTCTTTGGAAGAAAACGTCGCCCTTTGCCATCCTTACTTTTCTTTGACTTCTTCAATGCAGCTGAACTCCAGCTGGTATTTGATTGGACTCTGCACTGTTTCTGGTCATCAGTTCATTCCTGCAAACCTCTGAACCTGAACAACAATGATGCTGCATTGCTGGCTGATCCCAAAAGGTTGATTCTGTTCATCTGGACGTTTTCAGAAACGTTTGCTCACTGATCAGGTGACTCTTCAGTCTCAGCTGACTGCAGCTTTACAACCTTACAACAGCACATTTGCACAATGACTGAAACAGCAGCAGCTGATATATATGATACTAATATAATACACATACATATATAATCCATACTAATGATGAAGGACTGAGCTCACAGTGTTCATTCAGTGAACTACTCAGTTTATTTTGGGCCTCAGAAATGCTCACTCTGTTTGTACATCACTGTCAGCAATAGACTCATTCTGCTGTGTGGACAGGAACACATGTGACATCATTCCTGTTTGTTTGTGATGAAGAGGAAGAAGTTTACAAGGAATCATTTAGAAGAGTTTCAAACATCAACTGATTGAATCCATGAATGTGAAAACGTGTTTGTGAGTGAAAGAGACAGACATGTACAGACTGAACTGTCTGTTCAACAGTCAGAGTGTTTCTCTAACAGGAGACACTCTTACACTCAGCACAGGGACACTGAGGAACCAGGAGACCAGAACATAACCCAGGATAAGAGTTTGAGTGAATGTGGTGTTGAAGGTGTGGAGGTGGATCAGAGTGTCAGAGGAGACTCTGTAGAAGGACAGAGTGCCAGCAGGACAGTCCACATACACTGCTGCTCTGTTAGAGACAGAGGAGGAGGAGGAGGAGGAGGAGATGGATGTTTTTATCTTATTGTGCCAGACACAACAAGGACCATCATCACAACAGTTCAGACTCCAGGACTGATCATTAAATCCAAACACACAGTCACTGTCTCCTTTCCTTCTGATGCTTCTGTAACTCACTGATATATAAACGTTTCCTCTCCACTCGACCTCCCAGTAACAGCGACCAGTCAGACCATCTCTACACAGCAGCTGAGGACGAACATCAGATCTGTCTGGATGATCAGGATATGACTGAACCTCCTCCACACGTGTCACCTCCTGTTGTTGTCAGACAGTTGGAGCTTTGTGTTCACTGTGTTTGTGTCGATTGTGAGTTGACAGGAATCTGATGGAGAGAACAAACACAATCCAGCTGCAGTTATTGATCCATCATCTGTTCATTGATTGACACTTGATGATGACTCCTGACATGATGAAGATGGTTGAATGTGTGCTGCTTTGTTCATGAATCCATTAAAAACACACTTACACTTCCTCAGACCTGGTCTCAACCATCGGACTCCAGCAGGCTCCACCCTGAAAGGAGGAGGGGTCAGAGCAGTCAGCATGCACACATGGACATTACATGGCTCTCACACACACACTGTTACACACTGATAAAGGAACAGTCCAACATTTCACAGATACACTTCAATCCATCCGTGGATCAAACTGCAGATGATGGACTGATCCTAGATCAGTATCACTGTGTTGAATGAAATATGACTGATTCAAACTGTGACCTTCATTATCTTTATATTCCTCTTCTGTTTAGGTGGAAAGGACACCTCCCTGCCTTTGCTGCCAGCTGGTTTTCTCCTCTTGGAAACACATTTAACATGGCTGACACTTTATTAGGTACACAGTGGCCACTGTCTCAGGTACAGTACATCTGTGACCTAATAAAGTGGCAGTCACTTGTTTATGAGCCATCTCCCTTCAGCTTTTTTAGCCGACCTGTTTACCTCCAACTTTGTATCAGCAGCAGCGACACAGACGAGTCCAGCAGGAGCAACAATCCCACCACAACTTCTCCAGAAATGACCTCGTCTGGTTTCATTATTTTATTTCCACACAGAACAGACTGGATGTTATCAGCACACAGAACATGAACTTGTGCATTAAAACATGTTAGTGGATTATCCACCAATGAATGAGGAGATATTGGACGTGTTAACAGATGACAGATTAGGCCTGGGTCTGTGATACTGTTAGCAAACACAGAATATTAACCAGGAACAACTCATTCATTTCCATCATTTCAGTTGGCTGATACAAACCACACCTCATCTCCTGATGCATTGAGCTTTCCTCATCTCTGACTCTAACTGACTGCTGGGTCCATGGTGTTCCTCCCCCTGCTGAGAAGGTGCAAACAGCTGCCTTCTTTCAGTCACATACATCAGTCTGTCCACTGTCATTCTTTTCATGACTTTCCCTACATGAGATGTTAGAGCTGTAGGCTCTAACACAGGGGTGTCAAACGTACGGCCCGCGGCCAGATCAGGCCCGCATATGGGTTTAATCCGGCCCGTGAGATGATTTTGTAAAGTATAAAAATGAGCTGCATTTTTTCAATAAGAAGCTGCTGTTCCAATTGTGTCCATTGGATGGCGCAATAGCAATTGTGAGCTACTTTGCCTGCGAAATTGAAACCTGATGTGCTTTGGCACCCTCATTGCCCAATATGTCTCTGTCAAAAAAGAGAAAAGTGGATGCAGAGTGTTCCAAGAAAAATGGTCATCCTCCTATTTATTCACGGAAGTGAATGGGAAAGCTGTATGTTTGGTGTGTTCCCAGCATGTTGCAGTGCTGAAAAATAGAATGTGAAAAAAAGAAACTTTCAAGGACAGCGGATGAATGAACTGTTGGCGGTCTGAAGAAACAGCAGTCTGTGTTTACTCACAGCCGAGACATCAGTGAGCTGCAGTGAAAGCTAGCTACCTCACTGCTAACGAATTGCACTAGCTTCAAAACCATTTAGTGAGGGTGAATTGTAAAAACATGTATGATGAAGGCATCGGAGACTTGGTGCCCTGAAAAGCGCCAGGCCTTTGCAAATATCAGCCTGACAAGAAACACAGTTGCCGACAGGATCTCTGATCTTTCAGCGGATTTGGACAGCCAGGAGAAGCAAAAAGTAAAGTCATTTATTGTGTTTTCAGTTGCAATTGATGAAGGC
>NW_020327747.1:0-18467 GCF_001858045.2 Oreochromis niloticus | reverse complement strand
GGCTAGCATTTAAAACATTTGTTAAGTCATTGCTAGCATATAGCTGTATTACAGCATGGTAAGTAGCGAGAAGCTAAGTTTTTGTTACCTTTTGAAAAAAATGTGAAGACGTAATATTAGCATATGCTAATGTTATTCACTCAAGCAAACATCTCAGGTACTGACTTGCTGCTTTCTAATATCTGTGTTTATTTCTGGATAGACCTACATGGTTATTAGACTCCCACATAAGGGTAACAAAGGCAGTAACTATAAATGACATAACTTTACTGTAAATTACATTGCCAGGGCTCAATTCATATAGTTCTATCACGTGCACACGCATGTTAGCAACCGTAACCACGGCCCGCTGTAAGTATTGAATGCTGCACAAGTTCCAGTCGTCCTTTACACTTGCTCTTGGACTTGTCTTGACCTGCTCCAAGCTCAGCTTGTGGATAGATAACGTTTGGAGAATATTTCTACAGAAAGCGGATTTTACTAGAAGCGACAACAACTACTGCATCTTTGGATCTTTTGTACTCATGTTTCATCATAACAGCAAAGCTTGAAGATGGCTCGTCGTGGACCCGACTCGTCGACAGTCACTGGTACAAATTTCAAAAATTTCTTCAATTATTTTGAGTCACTAGATGACTATAATAATTTAACAATTCCAGTGTGAATATCAAAGTTTAATGTCATCAAAATAAGTGTATTCCAAGACTTTTCCCGGTAAATTGCTTGTATGCTTTAATTTTCCAGAGAGGTGTAGATTTATTACCGCTGGTGTATGATGTGAAAAAAGGTGTTACTTTGATTTAAGCTTCAAATTTGACACTTTTTTCAAATGAAATGGTTAAAATTAGCTTAACATTGTTAAAAAGCCCCCTACCCTAAATATACATATATATGTGTATACGGTTTCTATGGTAAACAACGTTAGACATATGTAACATACAGATCCCTGTAGGTTAACATCATTTTCTTCTCTGGATCAAAGGCTCACTTAAATAAACTATAACTTTTCCCAGCTACATAATGCGATAGTTAGTTTATAAATCAGGGGTCGCAACCTAGCACGCGCCACCGTTGCGCACGCGAAGGGTTAACTGATAGCACGCACGACCGTAGCTGGACTGGCCATCGGGCATAGGGCATTTCTCGGTGGCCCGATCATTATTATTATTATTATTATTTGGTGGTGGACTGACCAGAAGCTGGTCGGTGTGTAAAAATAACTCAGTTGTTTGGTGTGGCTATGGCGGAGCTTCCACAGATTCAGTAAATTAACAAGTGGTGGAGGCCAGCAGGTGGATGAGGGAAGGGAGGCAGGAGAAGGAGAGACCCGAGGCAGCCGCCGGTCGGAGCGTCAGGTGAACTGAACTTCAGTAAGAAGTTAATACCTGCAGTCTATCTGGGTCAGATATAAACCAAGTTTAGGTGGAGTTTATTTTCGTTGTGCTGACTTTTTACAGTCAGTTACAATAACTCGTACTGCGTACTAGCTAGCATGACGGATTTATATACTGCTGGGCGTGCTATGATTTTATTGATAGTGAACTTTATTTATTCATAAGGTTAGTTAGTAGAGTTGCAACCCCCGTACAAACGGAATCGTCCCGCCTTCAGAGAAATTATTACCCGTTTCGTGTTGAGCTGAGAAGGAACACAGTTTGTCCGTACTTCAGCCAGGATGGAAAAGACACAAAGCTGGAGTTATTGTGTCTTTGCTGCACAGCTGCATCTTCTTCTCCTCTCATTCTCTCCCCTCTCTCTCTCCTGTTGCTACTTCAATCGTGAAACTGATCAATGATCAGCTGATCAGCTTTTCTCTTTGTTGTATCGCTCACTTGCGCCAGAAAGGGAACTGCCGGATGTCGCACTAAACAACAGCAGCACGTTTAAGCTGGTCAGCTGTTGTTAGATGTATTTATATAATATCTAGTATCAGCTGATGTTTGCTGGAGCCCAGCTGTAAAATGCTGGTCTGATATCGGTTGTATATCTGGTGAGGGAACATGAGATGAAACCAGGAGTGTCCTACTAATCATCAGAGTGACAGGTGATGGGAAACAGGTTACCTTTTAGGTGACATGAATGAGTTGAGGGAGTTATGAACTGTTTCTGAGGACAAATGACACCAGGATCCTTTTCTAGTAGCTGACAGCTGGTAACTGTGCAGGTCTAGCAAGTTTTGCCAGGGGCCAGGTAGGGCTTAACAGGGAAGGGGGGCACAAAGAATACTTCTTATTCTCATTTAAATGTCTGGCTGTTATTAAATAATATCTAAAGCTTACAACCAAGTTTATCTGACATAATGATAGAATCATACATTTACCAACAGACAGTGTACATCACTGTCACAACAGCGTTTGTTTTCATTCAAGGCTTTATGGCTTTAATTCTGGGGGGCCGGTCTTTAGTCCAAATGCATCCATAGACTCGGACACATGCATTTTTGGGACTTCAGGTGTATGGACCAATGTTTTATTTCTGATCAAACCAGAAATCTTTAATGAGCAGCTAGATTTGTCTGGCATTAACTGGCTGAGTTAATGCCAGTTAATGCGACATCGAGCAGCTGGATCTACAGCTGTGCATGTTCATGGAGCTTGCATTTCACCTGCTGGACATCACTACCTGACAAGTTTAACTGTCTTCAGACATTGCAGAGGCCTTATTGACAGTATTTGGCTCTACTATCTGTGTGAGCAGATTTTCTCTCACATGAGTGTCCTCAGGTAGCTGTCTGATGTTGGACACTCGGAGACCTGTGTCTCTGAGTGGGAGACCAGAGATCACATTAACATGTGTGTCTCTGTATTAACAACATCCATATTGGCCCAGTTATTTTCTTATCATTGTTGTGAGGAGACCTAAATAGCATTTGTATTTTCTGTTGTACAGTCATTTGCCGTTATGGAGTTCTTGTTATGAATAAAAGTGTCTTTCTTTTGTTTCAAATAGCTGATAACTATTCGCTGATAGCTGCAACATTGCAACAAATATACTTCTATAAAGTGGTTCTATATATGTGTAACTGTTAATATAGAGCGTTATTAAATTTATTGCTAATGCAATCATATGGCACACTGACTTCTGAGGAAATTTTAAATGGCACTCGCCATCAAAAAGGTTGCCTACCCTGTTATAATTATAAGTAGTTATAAATTTACTGTAGATATTTATATAATAAGGTATTCATGCCCAGTTCTTTCCAAATCATACCTATTATCCATTACCTACTCGACGCAGTCTTTGCATAAAGGTTTAAAAGAACAATAAACAAAATGGACGTATACAAAATACATACTGTTACCTAACAGGGTAGTGTGCACAGAGTGAGCTGCCTTGGCAGAGATTTGGTGCTCTTTTTTAAAAATGGATGCTTCACTTAATGATTGTGGACATAGTTGACATCTTGTTTTCTTCTCACATGAACAAGTAAAGTGTCATTCAGTCTGATATAAATGTAGCCTGTAGCTTTAGCACTGGTGTTTACTACATTCCTAATGTTATTTAAACTTGTTCCTTACAGGCTGTCTTGACTACATTGTTGAACGTCCCGAGAACGAGGCCTTGATGACACTCTCCTGAGCGCCATCTCTTCTGATGAAGCATGGGACACTGAAACCGAGCGCGTCAATAAGGTGAGTACATCGCCCTCTCCCCTCCCCTCTTCTCATGGAGAACTGGATGCTGATGTGTGTCAGTGAAGTCGAAGGTGAGTACCCCCCCACCTCCCTTTCTTGCACTGAGGTCTGCTATTGTAAATATCTTGTGCTTGTTTTACACCTTTAATGTTAAAGTGACCTTTGACCTTTTCAGTGTTGGAAATACACTTTCTTGCACTGAGGTCTGCTTATTGCAATATACTGTACTTGTTTTACACCTTTAAGTTGACTTTTGACCTTTTAGTGTTGGAAACACTTTCTTGCACTGAGGTCTGCTTATTGTAAATATCCTGTACTTGTTTTACACCTTTAAACTTGACCTTTAACCTTTTCAGTGTTGGAAAGACACTTTCTTGCACTGAGGTCTGCTTATTGCAAATATCCTGTACTTGTTTTTACACCTTTAAAGTTGACCTTTGACCTTTCAGTGTTGGAATACACTTTCTTGCACTGAGGTCTGCTTATTGTCAATATCTTGTACTTGTTTGAACACCTTTTACTGTTAAAGTTGACCTTTGACCTTTTCATTGTTGGAAAGACACTTTCTTGCACTGAGTCTGCTTATTGTAAATATCCTGTACTTGTTTTACACCTTTAAACTTGACCTTTAACCTAGGTTCAAATATAGTTTGTCTGTTTCTGGCGAATATCAGCGAACACACAACATCCTGGAGGAGATAGCGAGACCGCCAGGGTCACCGTGGATGGTCTGCCCGCCCAGCAAGCGTAGGAGGCGACGGAGGAGAGAAAGCAGAAGAGGGGATGCCGGTCGGCTCAGATGCTAGGCTACGCAAACAACCACACCGGCCAGCACTTCCGAGCCTTTTCGTATCGAACGCCAGATCCATCACCCACAAATTGGACGAATTGGAGCTACAGATAGCCACCACGAGCTTTGCATGCAACTGCAGCATTATTGTTATTACGGAGTCGCGGCTTCACCCGCTGATTCCCGACGCTGCAGTCGAGTTAGCAGGCCGCACGCTACATCGGCACGACAGAAACAGCAACTCAGGTAAAGCAGAGGAGGGGGCTATGTGTTTACGTGCATAACGAGTGGTGTTGTAACAGCAGGATCATCACACACACTGTTCTCCTGATTTGGAGGTTCTGGCAGTCTCGTGCAGACCTTTTTACATCCCGAGGGAGTTTACAGTAGTTATTGTGATAGCTGTTTATATACCGCCGGATGCGGACGTCGGCACGGCTCTCAGCCTCTTGCTCAACACCATAAACAAACAACAGCTTGCCCACCCCGATGGGGTTTTTATTGTCGCCGGTGACTTTAACAAAGCGTGCCTAAAGACTGTGCTTCCTAAATTTGTCCAGTTTGTGGACTTTGCTACGAGAGGAGAACACACCTTGGATCATGTCTATTCAAACATCAGGCATGCTTTCAGAGCGACACCCCTCCCCCACCTGGCTGGATCTGACCACCTCTGCATGTCCCTCACCCCACCTACACCCCCTGCTGAGAAAAACAAAGCCCCAGACAAAGACAATAAAAACCTGGCCTGAAGGAGCCCTCTCTCAACTGCAGGACTGCTTCTCAACTACTGTATGGGATTTATTCTCCAGCCACAACCTCCAGGAGTACACGGACACTGTACTCTCGTACATCAGGAACTGTGTTGACAATGTCACCGTCAACAAAAGGGTCAGGGTGTTTCCAAATCAAAACCCTGGATGAATAGCGAAGTGCAATCCCTCCTAAAAAGCCGCAACACTGCCTTCAAGTCAGGGGACAGGGCTGCGTATAGGGCGGCCAGGGCAGACCTGAGTAGAGCATCAGGAAAGCTAAGGCTGCCTATAGGAGGAGGATTGAAGATCACTTTGCTGACAACGACCCAGAAAAATGTGGCAGGGATCAATCACATTACCGACTACAGAAGCAGTAACCAGGCGACATCTAGGATTGATGCCTCGCTGGCTGAGGATCTAAATCGTTTCTTCGCCCGCTTTGAGACGACCAGACCCTCAGCTGTCACACCACTTCCACCCGCCCCCAGCACCGGCACACTAACACTTAGGGAGCATCAAGTGAGGTGTGTTCTAAGGTCAGTGAATCCCAGGAAGGCGGCAGGTCCTGATGGAATACATGGAAAGGTTCTCAGAGCATGTGCTGACGAACTGACCGGAGTCTTCACTAAAATCTTCAACCTTTCCTTGTCATTAAACACCGTCCCGCCCTGCCTCAAAACCTCCACCATCATCCCATCGCCAAGAAGACAGCTGTGGTCAGCCCAAATGATTACAGGCCTGTTGCACTTACGCCTGTAGTGATGAAGTGCTTTGAGAGACTGGTCTGTCAGCACATCGGGCCAGTCTGCCTCCCACTTTGGACCCCCACCAATTTGCCTACAGGACTAATCGATCCACCGAGGACGCTATCGCCATAGCGCTCCACACTGCGCTGAGTCACCTGGAACACAGAGGAAGCTATGTGAGAATGCTCTTCCTGGACTTCAGCTCAGCATTTAATCATATCATCCCAGAGATCCTGGTCCAGAAACTGTCTCACCTGGGACTCTCCACCCCCATCTGCCTCTGGATCAAGGACTTCCTGACAAACAGACCACAGTCTGTCAGACTCGGCCCCCACCTGTCCAGCACCATCACACTCAGCACTGGGTCTCCACAAGGATGTGTTCTGAGTCCCCTCCTGTTTACGCTCTACACATCCGACTGCTCCCCTACCCATCTCTCAAACACCATCATAAAGTTTGCGGACGACACCACTGTGGTCCGACTCATCTCAAGGGAGGATGAGTCGGACTACAGAGATGAGGTCAACAGACTGACTGAGTGGTGTTCAGTTAACAACCTCCAACTGAACACCACGAAAACTAAAGAACTCATCTTGGACTTCAGGAAGGGCAGAGCAGACCCGGCCCCACTGTACATTCACGGGAACCGTGTGGAGAGGGTACACTCCATGAGGTTTCTGGGCGTGCAGATCTCTGATGATCTCTCCTGGACTGCAAATACCACTGCGGTGGTAAAAAAGGCCCAGCAGCGTCTCCACTTTCTGAGAGTGCTCAGGAGGAGCAACCTGGAGGAGAGGCTGCTGGTGACATTCTACAGAGCCACCATAGAGAGCATCCTAACGTACGGCATAACAACATGGTATGCAGGGTGCTCAGCTGCAGACAGGAAAGTACTGCAGAGGGTCATCAACACAGCCCAGAAGATCACTGGCTGCTCTCTGCCCAGCCTGGAGGTCATTGCAAACTCCCGGTACCTCAGCAGAGCTGGCAATATCATCAAGGACCATTCTCACCCCAGCAATCAGCTGTTTGAACTATTACCGTCAGGCCGACGATGCAGGTCACATAAAACCAGGACAAACAGATTCAGGGATAGCTTCTTTCCCAGAGCTATCACCGTTGTAAATAAGCACAAAAACGATTGAACCTGCTTAGCCATACCATACTGTCACTGTCATTATATTATGCTGCTATTCATACTGTCATACTGTCATTATGTTAATGCTGCTATCCTGTAAATATCATGCTTACTTTTGTGAGTACTTACGTTTGTTTTATTGTACCTTTTATATTTTACATTTATATTTATTATTGCATTTTGCACCAAGGGAGTGGCACTCCAATTTCGTTGTACCCTGTACAATGACAATAAAGGCTATTCTATTCTATTCTAAAGTTGACCTTTGACCTTTTCAGTGTTGGAAAGACACTTTCTTGCACTGAGGTCTGCTTATTGTAAATATCCTGTACTTGTTTTTACACCTTTAAAGTTGACCTTTGACCTTTTCAGTGTTGGAAATACACTTTCTTGCACTGAGGTCTGCTTATTGCAAATATCCTGTACTTCTTTTTACACCTTTAAAGTTGACCTTTGACCTTTTTAGTGTTGGAAATACACTTTCTTGCACTGAGGTCTGCTTATTGCAAATATCCTGTACTTGTTTTTACACCTTTAAAGTTGACCTTTGACCTTTTTAGTGTTGGAAAGACACTTTCTTGCACTGAGGTCTGCTTATTGTAAATATCCTGTACTTGTTTTTACACCTTTTATGTTAAGTTGACCTTTGACCTTTTCAGTGTTAGAATTACACTTTCTTGCACTGAGGTCTGCTTATTGTAAATATCCTGTACTTGTTTTTACACCTTTAAACTTGACCTTTAACCTTTTCAGTGTTGGAAAGACACTTTCTTGCACTGAGGTCTGCTTATTGCAAATATCCTGTACTTGTTTTTACACCTTTAAAGTTGACCTTTGACCTTTTCAGTGTTGGAAAGACACTTTCTTACACTGAGTTCTGCTTATTGTAAATATCCTGTACTTGTTTTTACACCTTTAAAGTTGACCTTTGACCTTTTCAGTGTTGGAAAGACACTTTCTTACACTGAGTTCTGCTTATTGTAAATATACTGTACTTGTTTTTACACCTTTAAAGTTGACCTTTGACCTTTTCAGTGTTGGAAAGACACTTTCTTGCACTGAGTTCTGCTTATTGTAAATATCCTGTACTTCTTTTTACACCTTTAAAGTTGACCTTTGACCTTTTCATTGTTGGAAAGACACTTTCTTGCACTGAGGTCTGCTTATTGTAAATATCTTGTACTTGTTTGACCACCTTTTAATGTTAAAGTTGACCTTTGACCTTTTCAGTGTTGGAAAGACACTTTCTTGCACTGAGGTCTGCTTATTGTAAATATCTTGTACTTGTTTGACCACCTTTTAATGTTAAAGTTGACCTTTGACCTTTTCAGTGTTGGAAAGACACTTTCTTGCACTGAGGTCTGCTTATTGTAAATATCTTGTACTTGTTTGACACCTTTTAATGTTAAAGTTGACCTTTGACCTTTTCAGTGTTGGAAAGACACTTTCTTGCACTGAGGTCTGCTTATTGTAAATATCTTGTACTTGTTTGACCACCTTTTAATGTTAAAGTTGACCTTTGACCTTTTCAGTGTTGGAAAGACACTTTCTTGCACTGAGGTCTGCTTATTGTAAATATCTTGTAATAGTTCGACCACCGTTTAATGTTAAAGTTCACCTTTGACCTTTTCAGTGTTAGAAAGACACTTTCTTGCACTGAGGTCTGTTTATTGTCAATATCTTGTACTTGTTTGACCACCTTTTAATGTCAAAGTTGACCTTTGACCTTTTCAGTGTTGGAACGACACTTTCTTGCACTGAGGTCTGCTTATTGTAAATATCTTGTACTTGTTTTTACACCTTTTAATGTTAAAGTTGACCTTTGTGCTTTTCAGTGTTGGAAATTAGAGATGGACCGATCCGATATTACGTATCGATATCGGTCCGATACTGACCTGAATTACTGGATCGGATATCGGCGAAAAATAAAAATTGTAATCTGATCCATTAAATATCATAAAAGCATCTCACAAAACTTGCAACACGGCGTAACTCGGCTCATAACCGTAGCACGTTGCAGCAGTATGCGTCATGTGATACAGCGGCTGTGTGTATTTGTAGCCTCGCTACCAAAGCAGCATTTCATCTCCGAGGAAGTTATCCCAGAGAGAAGTAAAGCAAGTGTGTAAGTTCATCTCTGAATGTTTGTAAAGCATTCCAGCGTTAAGTTTAACAACCGATCTATAGCGCGACTGCCTCTTCTCTCTCCCTCTGCTGCTGCTACTTCAATCGTGAAACTGCTTAATGATCAGCTGATCGGCTTTTCTGTCGAGAGTCCGTCTCTCTTCTTTGTTTTTGGCCCACTTCGCGCCAGAAAGAGGAACCCAGCGGCTGAACAACAGCAGCACGTTTAAGCTTGATAAGCTGTTGTTAGAATTTATTTAATATTACTTTCTACACCAGGATCCTTTTCTACCTAGCTGACGGCTGGTAACTGTGCAGGGGCGGATCTAGCAAAGTTTAGCCAGGGGGGCCGATAGGGCATGAACAGGGAAAAGGGGGCACAAAGACATACTTTTCTTTCTTATTCTCATTTAAAATATGTAACTTTTAATAAATAATTATCTGAATCTTACACCCAAAGTTTTAATCTGGGTGCACTGGACCTATAAAGACAGGTGGTCGGGTTTTTGTGCTGGACCACACACGCTGGACACGACGCATGAAAGAGGCAATAGATGATCTGCTGCAAAAGTACCATGGGAAGAAGGACATCCTGAAGCTTGTGGATCAAGATTATGCAGACATGGTCCATCGTTCTGCTGCAGATCCCAACAGCCTGCTGCATCCCACATCCAAGGTGCACATATCCCGTTATGTGAAGCACTTGGCTAAGCTTCTCAACACCAATTCATCTTTGAACACAAGCCCAGAAAAACTTCTGGAGACTCAGCAGCTGTGGCACTCATTAACGGAAGGCAGTGAAACAACTAGTGTTCCCGCAGTCACCATAGAGCCTGCCTGCCGTCTTTAACCCGCCTCCTCCTGCCCTGTCTGCACCACTGACTCAGTAGAGAAGATTGTGGAGGGCATCTTAGAAAAGCAACAGCAGCAGCAGCCTGAGGGAAAAAGAAGGCAGACAAAGACTTGTCTTGCCTGTGGACAGCCCAAGTCTCAATATGAGACACACGGATCCACCGTCCACTATTTTTACCAGAGAGGGCCTGTGCTCTGTTTCTATTGTTCCAACAAGGTGCATCAAACTTATGCTGCTGAGGGAATCAGTAACCCGAAAATGCCCTTTGAGGAATTTGCCCAGACAGAATTTTTCCAAAGGGATCTGGATGCTACCAGGAAGAGGTCAGAGGAAAGGATGGAGAAAAAGAGGAAAAGGCCAGAAACCCAACAAACAGGCCGCCTCTGCAGGTTCTGCCACATGGACCTGAAACAGGGACCAAATAGCCCACATGTTCATACGGGTTTCCCTGGAGTGGCAGGGAAATATATCTACTGCCCTTCAAAAGTGCACTCTCTGTACAGGGACAAGGGCATGGCCAAGGAGATGACCTGGAAGGAGTTTCAGGAGTCTCCTTTCTATGAGGCAGAGAGACAAAGATGGGTGGAAGAAAAAAGGAAATAGGGGAGAAACAGTTTATATTGTAAATAAGATAGTTTTGTTCTAGTTTCGTAATGTTTATTTTGTTTATATAAATAAAAACTGATTGTAAATATAAAATCTAAATAAATTGTGTTCTGTAAAAGCACAGCTCTCTTCTTTATAACCTCTTAGAGTTCACCTGTATGTTTATATATCTGTGTAAGCTTACCATCAGGTAATCAGTTTTAAAAAGTTGTGAGTGCTGCCCTGAAAGCTTACATATTAATTCTAAATCACTTCATGTAATGATAACAAGCCATCCTTTCTCTAGTGGCGTCTCACAGCTTTTGTCTTTATAATCTTTCTGGTTGATTTATATCATTAGAAACATGACTGATGTCTTTTATCTGTGTGACTGTACAGCCTGTTTCAGACATGACAACCAGACAGTGTCTGAAGTTATCTTTAATACATGCAACACAGCTGGAGGTAGTCCAGACACTTTCTCACTTCTGGTGATAATATTTTTGCTTTAGGTATTGTTGCTTGCTGGCTTGAAGCTTATCTACAAAAACAGTTCAATAAGGAAAGATCATGTGGAAAAAAACCAACATGATTTATTCAGATACAGAAATAAATGTAACTGTTAGGCACTTAGACTCCAATGACCCATCATAGCAGAAGGAATCTCAGCAGTGGCAGGATTTTGCACAAGCCCCACCCCAGAGTCAACATGCTGGTAGTGATGAAGATGGAGGCTGGGACAGGGTTCCAAGTGACCACGGTGAGGAGGAGAAAGGAGAGGAGGCGGGCTGCATGGCTGAGGATCTGAAACGCAGAATAGCAGAAGCAGAAGAGCAACAGATTTAAAGCATGCAGAGTGGAGGCTGAGTTGCTTGGAGAAGGCAGGCAAGAGCATAACTGGAAGAAAGTAATGAAGCCAGTACTGAGTTTGTGCTGGAAAATGAATGTGCTTTCAACACCATCAGGCCGACCCTCCTGGGTGATAAGTTAACAGCGATGCAGGTGGATGCTTTCTGGTGTCCTGGATTGTTGATTACCTGACAGGAAGACCACAATATGTACGTCTCCCACAGTGTGTGTCTGACAAGGTAATCAGCAACACAGGGGCACCACAGGGGACTGTCCTCTCCCCCTTCCTCTTCACCCTCTACACCACAGACTTCAGCCACTGCACAGAGACCTGCCATCTTCAGAAGTTTTCTGATGACTCTGCGGTGGTTGGATGCATCAACGGGGATGATGAGACAGAGTACCGGGCTGTGGTCGACTCCTTTGTCACGTGGTGTGAGCAGAATCATCTGCAGCTCAACGTGGCAAAGACTAAGGAATTGATAGTGGACTTCAGGAAGACCAGGAAACACTTGACCCCTGTTTCAATCCAAGGGGTCAGTGTTGACATTGTGGAGGACTATAAATACCTTGGAGTACACATTGACAATAAACTGGACTGGGCTAAAAACACCACAGCACTTTACAGAAAGGGCCAGAGTCGTCTCTATCTTTTGAGGCGACTGAGGTCCTTCAACATCTGCCAGAAAATGCTCAGGATTTTCTACCAGTCTGTTGTGGCCAGTGCGATCCTCTATGCCGTTGCATGCTGGGGGAGCAGGCTGAGGGTCGCAGATGCCAACAGACTCCATAAACTGATTCGTAAGGCCAGTAATGTTGTGGGGATGGAGCTGGACTCCCTCAAGGTGGTGTCGGAGAGGCGGATGTTGTCCAAGATAAAGACAATGTTGGATAACACCTCCCACCCACTCCATGACATGCTGGTCAGTCACAGGAGCACGTTGAGTGAGAGACTGAGATTACCGAAAAGCACCACTGAACGACACAGGAAATCATTCCTGCCTGTGGCCATCTCCCTTACAACTCATCCACTTAACACACTGTTTACTGCAACAGCTACACCCTTCTTGCACATGTTCTTTTTCAGCTATTTATTAATAGTGACTTTTATGTATAGTGACTTTTATGTATATATATATATATATACCTGAATATATTGTGCTATTCTTAGTTAGTGTATTGTCTGTCTTTGTTAATGTTTGTTTATAATGGAGCACTGTAACGAAAAATAATTTCCCCTAGGGATCAATAAAGTATTCTGATTCTGATTCTGAATAGATATAAACTAGCAGCCACCAGGAAGCAGACAAATGACTTATTACAGATCTTCCTTATTGAAATTATGCATAAGCTTAATTTTCTATGCCATCAGAATGTATCTGAATTATAGTTTTAACTTTAACCTTTGTATTAAAAGTTGGATGTCTGCATAACTGAAGAGTATGTCTGGTCTGTATCATCTCAAAACTGTGACGATACAGTTTATTCCGAGTTATATACTTTGTGACAGTTGTTGTGGACGTTTCCATTAAATAAAGCCTACAGACAACGGTAGGATGTAGCTAACATCCTTTCATCAAAAACAGCAAAACCTACTTGGTGAGAGCAGCCATCGTGGGTTAAACCCAAGGCAGAGTCTCTGCTGAACCCAACACAGCCTTGGGTTTAAACACCTTCTACAGAACCAAAAGGCAGTACACAGCTGTTTTCACACCTTTGGTCTTCCCCAGAGAAAAGTTCACACTCCCTTGCTTCCTCTTACAGTGGAGAAGACAAAAGATTAACTCTTCCTGTGTGAACGCCTGCTTCCAACTTCCTGAGATACCTTATGTTAGCGGCATGAATGTGTGAGACATTGAGGCATGCTAAAATCCCGTGGCACCAAAGTATTGTACAATAAAATAATGTGAATAATACATAAATATAAATAAAAGATATTCCTTTACACAGTATAGGTACATAATACTCCACAGGCCGTAACACTGTAATATAAATAAAATGATAAATGATCATTTTAAATGATAAAAATGATAATCAAATAATAAGAAAAAGCAAAGTGAAAAATAAATGTTATCCACATTAACTAAATTAAAAATGATGTTTATCTTTTGATAATGTAACACAGCCTTTGTCCCAACCAGGACTGAACCTGCGCTCAGACGGTGCGATTTGATTGGCTGATTCTCCGTTACACCCATACGCGATGGGCCCTTATCAGATGAAAGTACAAAACTATCAAGAACCCCCCTCCTTGCACTGGTTGCATAAATTTCAGGTGGCATTTTTAAAAACATGCCATGACATAACACACAGCTGCTATAATCGCAAAGAGGGGTCAAATGTCAATTATCGTTATAGGTTCTTGCTATATGTTATGTCGTAAGGGCCTAAGTTCCCTTACGACAGCTAGAGCTGGAAACAAGACCTCAAGCAATCCTAAGGCTAATTAGCACGGCTAGCATTTTAAAAAACATTTGTTAAATGTCATTGCTAGCATATAGCTGTATTACAGCATGGTAAGTAGCGAGAACGCTAAGTTTTTGTTACCTTTGAAAAGAAAAATGTGAAGACGTAATATTAGCATATGCTAATGTTATTCACTCAAGCAAACATCTCAGGTACTGACTTGCTGCTTTCTAATATCTGTGTTTATTTCTGGATAGACCTACATGGTTATTAGACATCCCACATAAAGGGTAACAAAGGCAGTAACTATAAATGACCATAACTTTACTGTAAATTACATTGCCATGGGCTCAATTCATATAGTTCTATCACGTGCACACGCATGTTAGCAACCGTAACCACGGCCCGCTGTAGGTATATGAATGCTGCACAAGGTTCCAGTCGTCCCTTTACACTTGCTCTTGGACTTGTCTTGACCTGCTCCAAGCTCAGCTTGTGGATAGATAACGTTTGGAGAATATTTCTACAGAAAGCGGATTTTACTAGAAAGCGACAACAACTACTGCATCTTTGGATCTTTTGTACTCATGTTTCATCATAACAGCAAAGCTTGAAGATGGCTCGTCGTGGACCCCGACTCGTCGACAGTCACCTGGTACAAAATTTCAAAAATTTCTTCAATTATTTTAAGAGTCACTAGATGACTGTAATAATTTAACAAGTTCCAGTGTGAATATCAAGTTTTAATGTCATCAAAATAAGTGTATTCCAAGACTTTTCCCGGTAAATTGCTTGTATGCTTTAAATTTTCCAGGAGAGGTGTAGAATTTATTACCGACTGGTGTATGAATGTGAAAAAAGGTGTTACTTTGATTTAAAGCCTTCAAATTTGACACTTTTTTCAAATGAAATGGTTAAAATTAGCTTAACATTCTTAAAAAAGCCCCCCTACCCCAAATATACATATATGTGTATATCGGTTTCTATGGTAACAGCAACGTTAGACCATATGTAAACATACCAGATCCCCTGTAGGTCCTAACATCATTTTCTTCTCTGGATCAAAGGCTTCACTTAAATAAACTATAACTTTTCCCAGCTACATAATGCGATTAGTTAGTTATAAATCAGGGGTCGGCAACCCTAGGCACGCGCCACCGTTGGCACGCGAAGGGTTAACTGATAGCACGCACGACCGTAGCTGGACTGGCCATCGGGCATAAGGGCATTTGCTCGGTGGCCGATCATTATTATTATTATTATTATTTTGGTGGTGGACTGACCAGAAGCTGGTCGGTGTGTAAAAATAACTCAGTTGTTTGGTGGTGGCTATGGCGGAGCTTCCACAGATTCAGTAAAATTAACAAGTGGTGGAGGCCAGCAGGTGGATGAGGGAAGGGGAGGCAGGAGAAGGAGAGACCCGAGGCAGCCGCCGGTCGGAGCGTCAGGTGAACTGAACTTCAGGTAAGAAGTTAATGACCTGCAGTCTATCTGGGTCAGATATAAACCAAGTTTAGGTGGAGTTTATTTTCGTTGTGCTGACTTTTTACAGTCAGTTACAATAACTCGTACTGCGTACTAGCTAGCATGACGGAATTTATATACTGCTGGGCGGGTGCTATGATTTTATTGATAGTGAACTTTATTTTATTCATAAGGTTAGTTAGTAGAGTTGCCAACCCTCCCGTACAAACGGAATCGTCCCGCCTTCAGAGAAATTATTACCCGTTTCGTGTTGAGCTGAGAAGGAACACAGTTTGTCCCGTACTTCAGCCAGGATGGAAAAAGACACAAAGCTGGAGTTATTGTGTCTTTGCTGCACAGCTGCATCTTCTTCTCCTCTCATTCTCTCCCCTCTCTCTCCTGTTGCTACTTCAATCGTGAAACTGATCAATGATCAGCTGATCAGCTTTTCTCTCTTGTTTGTTTATCGCTCACTTTGCGCCAGAAAGAGGAAACTGCCGGATGTCGCACTAAACAACAGCAGCACGTTTAAGCTTGGTCAGCTGTTGTTAGAATGTATTTAATATTAATATCTAGTATCAGCTGATGTTTGCTGGAGCCACAGCTGTAAAAACTGCTGGTCATGATATCGGTTTGTATATCTGGTGAGAGGGAAACATGAAGATGAAACCAGGAGATGTCCTTACTAAATCATCAGAGCTGAACAGGTGATGGAGAAACAGGTTTACCTTTTAGGTGACATGAATGAGTTGAAGGGAAGTTATGAACTGTTTCTGAGAGACAAATAACACCAGGATCCTTTTCTACGTAGCTGACAGCTGGTAACTGTGCAGGTCTAGCAAAGTTTTGCCAGGGGGCCAGGTAGGGCATTAACAGGGAAAGGGGGGCACAAAGAAATACTTTCTTATTCTCATTTAAAATGTCTGGCTGTTATTAAATAATTATCTAAAGCTTACAACCAAAGTTTTTATCTGACGTAAAATGAATAGAAATCATACATTTACCAACAAGACAGTGTACATCACTGTCACAACAGCGTTTGTTTTCATTCAAAGGCTTTATGGCTTTAATATCTGGGGGGCCGGTCTTTAGTCCAAATGCATCCATAGACTCGAGACACAATGCATTTTTGGGACTTTCAGGTGTATGGACCAATGTTTTATTTTCTGATCAAACCAGAAATCTTTAATGAGCAGCTAGATTTGTCTGGCATTAACTGGCTGAGTTAATGCCAGTTAATGCGACATCGAAGCAGCTGGAATCTACAGCTGTGCATGTTCATGGAGCTTGCATTTTCACCTGCTGGACATCACTACCTGACAAGTTTAACTGTCTTCAGAACATTGCAGAGGCCTTATTGACAGTATTTGGCTCTACATATCTGTGTGAGCAGATTTTCTCTCACATGAGTGTCCTCAGGTAGCTGTCTGAATGTTGGACACTCGGAGACCTGTGTCTCTGAGTGGGAGACCAGAGATCACATTAACATGTGTGTCTCTGTATTAACAAACATACCATATTGGCCCAGTTTTATTTTCTTATCATTGTTGTGAGGAGACCATAAATAGCATTTGTATTTCTGTTGTACAGTTCATTTGCCGTTATGGAGTTCTTGTTATGAATAAAAAGTGTCTTTCTTTTGTTTCAAAATAGCTGATAACTATTCGCTGATAGCTGCCAACATTTGCAAACAAATATACTTCTATAAAGTGGTTCTATATAATGTGTAACTGTTAATATAGAGCGTTATTAAATTTATTGCTAATGCAATCATATGGCACACTGACTTCTGAGGAAATTTTAAATGGCACTCGCCATCAAAAAGGTTGCCTACCCCTGTTATAATTATAAGTAGTTATAAATTTACTGTAGAAATTTATATAATAAGGTATTCATGCCCAGTTCTTTCCAAATCAATACCTATTATCCATTACCTACTCGAACGCAGTGTTTGCATAAAGGTTTAAAAAGAACAATAAACAAAATGGACGTATACAAAATACAATACTGTTACCTTAACAGGGTAGTGTGCACAGAGTGAGCTGCCTTGGCAGAGATTTGGTGCTCTTTTTTTAAAAATGGATGCTTCACTTAATGATTGTGGACATAGTTGACATCTTGTTTTTCTCACATGAACAAGTAAAGTGTCATTCAGTCTGATATAAATGTAGCCTGTAGCTTTAGCACTGGGTGTTTACTACATTCCTAATGTTATTTTAAACTTGTTTCCTTACAGGCTGTCTTGACTACATTGTTGAACGTCCCGAGAACGAGGCCTTGATGACACTCTCCTGAGCGCCATCTCTTCTGATGAAGCATGGGACACTGAAACCGAGCGCGTCAATAAAGGTGAGTACATCGCCCTCTCCCCCTCCCCTCTTCTCATGGAGAACTGGATGCTGATGTGTGTCAGTGAAGTGGAAGGTGAGTACCCCCCACTCCCTTTCTTGCACTGAGGTCTGCTTATTGTAAATATCTTGTGCTTGTTTTTACACCTTTTATGTTAAAGTTGACCTTTGACCTTTTCAGTGTTGGAAATACACTTTCTTGCACTGAGGTCTGCTTATTGCAAATATACTGTACTTGTTTTTACACCTTTAAAGTTGACCTTTGACCTTTTTAGTGTTGGAAAGACACTTCTTGCACTGAGGTCTGCTTATGTAATATCCTGTATTGTTTTACACCTTTAAACTTGACCTTTAACCTTTTCAGTGTTGGAAAGACACTTTCTTGCACTGAGGTCTGCTTATTGCAAATATCCTGTACTTGTTTTTACACCTTTAAAGTTGACCTTTGACCTTTTCAGTGTTGGAAAGACACTTTCTTGCACTGAGGTCTGCTTATTGTAAATATCTTGTACTTGTTTTTACACCTTTAAAGTTGACCTTTGACCTTTTCAGTGTTGGAAAGAGACTTTCTTGCACTGAGTTCTGCTTATTGTAAATATCTGTACTTCTTTTTACACCTTTAAAGTTGACCTTTGACCTTTCAGTGTTGGAAGACACTTTCTTGCACTGAGTTCTGCTTATTGTAAATATCGTGTACTTCTTTTTACACCTTTAAAGTTGACCTTTGACCTTTTTAGTGTTGGAAAGACACTTACTTGCACTGAGGTCTGCTTATTG
>NW_020327746.1:0-19790 GCF_001858045.2 Oreochromis niloticus | reverse complement strand
AAAGTAAAAAGCTCTGTGAGTTTTCAGGAAATCCTTTTTTAATTCCTAAGCTCTTCTATCTGTTATGAGCTGACAGTGTTATAAAAGATACACAGAACACAGCCAAGACCAACATACCTGCATCTGTGATTTTCTAGCTTTTTGAACCAAAGAAAAGCAATGCATAATAGAACAATCAGATCCTTTCACTATATGGGTTAAGTGTTTTTAAATTTATTTTGTCACCAATCTGCAGCTCTTTTTATTTAGAAATGTCCAAAGAAATTAAGTCTGCTGAAAATACAGAGAATATGATCTGTAAAAATCAACATGCTTTTTTTTTCAGTTCAGTCTTACATTCACTGACTTTAAAAAATTGCAATTTTTTCCCTTTACTTCTTGTGTTAAGTTGGAAATGAAATGGCACAAATCCAATTTGAATTGAGCTGGAAGAAAAGCTGAAGAAACTGCCACTTGGATGCTATGAGATATACTGTAACTTTAATTAAAACATGTTAAATTACAAATAAAAAAACATGTATAATATTAGTAACTACAAACTGCCCTTTATTTCTAAAAAAACTAATGCCAGTACAAATGATTTACTTAAAAAAAATTCAACTTCTTTGCTTGTTTTTATGGTTAACTTAACATATCAGTTTTTAAAAGGAGATGACAAACAAACGAGAGAAAAATATGGAAGGAGTCAAGGGTGTTATCTTTGGCTGTTGTTTAAAGAAAGTAATAACTCTGGAGCCAAAGTGCTGAATCTGACGCCTCTAGAAGATAAATGAGAGACATCAGGCCCAAGCTCAGAGGCCTGGCCGCCACACAGTCGTACGGAAAGCTACAGATGTTGCTGTGCACAAAGAGTGCGCAGCTGTGTATTTACTTCATTTATGGACCTGTGAATGGGATGGAAATTATACAACTAAATTCTGATTGGTTCCATTAATCTGTGGATAAATATATAACTAGAAATGTACCATTTGCATTTCAAATTTCTAACACTCTAAATCGGTTTATTAACTTTACTATGTCAAATTTGATTGGATCCTGTTTAACTGCAAATTATTGTTGCTATAGGCATTTCCCACTTTGGCAACTTTCTTTAGCAAATTTAATTTAATATATTTGTGAAATGTGAAGGATTACATAAGGTGGAGTCAGAAAACAGCTCAGCGAGGCCATTTTTCATGCGTGATGAGGGTGTTGAGGAGGTTCAGTGTCATGGTGAGCTGCAGCATTCACATTTCATTGCTTTATCGCTTCCTGTGCTCCGAAAAGAATTTCCACATATCCTTCTGCCTGATGTCTAAGAAGAATTTGAATGAGAATGAAATAATCTGCTGTAAAATTCAGCCAGGAGTTTACTCTTCAACGCACAACTATTTATGGAGATTTCTACAATAAAAAATATCTCCATTATATGATATCGATGCAGGCAGTGTTTGTGTGGGAGTGGCTTAGGGCTGCAATCACAGACTGGATTCAGTGACATAGCCTGAAAAGTGAAACAGTCTCAAACCTGCATTCTTTTTAATGGCCAGCAGGGGTGAAATATAAGTCTACAAGCCTATTTGCAGATCTTTAACCTCAGTGAACACTTTTTACCAGATTCACGGCTTCAGAGTATTTTTTTTTAATATAGTACAATCTTTATTTTCTAAATTGTAGTTTCATTGAGGATAAAATAGTAAAGCAGGGCCTGCCTTTGGATGTGGCTTCTTTCTTCAGCATTGAGTTTCTCAGACAGATCCTCCCATGCTTTTCATGACTAGTTTCAAAAACACAAAAACAGTAATGCCACTGGCCACAATGCTCACTTTTATATACAATCCAATGGTCTACTTTCCAGATTAAATTTATACAATTTAGATTTTATGCAGAGTAAATAGAAAGTCAAAGATGCAAAGTGATGCAAATACAATATTTCAAATATTTTAAGAACAGGTAAAAAAAAAAAAAACCCCATCATGCTTGGCAGTAAAAGCCTGTGTGCAGTACAAACTTACTGCTGCTTGTACAGACCTGCAGCTGAAGATTTACCTTTGCTTTAATGTAGAAAACAACAACAAAAGAAGATGTCAGTTATTGGTTGTAACTGTATTTGTGAAAGATACAAAAGGCAAAACTTTGGTCTGAACACTGTATTGTTGAAACATTTATTGGCATTAGTGATTTATCTAATGATTATTTGTTGTTGTTTCTTCTATAAAATATTAAAAAATACAAAATCCAGTCACACAGAAAGTTTAAGAAGATAATGTGAAGAGTTTTTGTTAATGTACTGATTAGCTGACAAACTATTTGACCTCTAATGTGTTATATATCATTAAATAGAATGAGCAACAATACAGATGTTTAATCGTTGTTGCATATATTAAAGTGATTATGAAAAAAAGCCCAGCAGCCCAGAGTTTTCATTGCCTTTCACTATTATGCAGACACGATGGAGGTATGTAATGTAATGCAGATGTCACATGTGATGATTTAATGTGATCAGCTAGCCAAAGAACACTGATACTGTATGCAGATGTAATCGATGACAGAAGGTATTATGTGGTGCATTCACAAGATTATGAGAAAACTTGACCTCTGACCTTGATCTTGAAGTCAAAGTAACTGTGATTTGAATTTGTGGAAAAATTTTAGTAGACACACCCACAGCATCAAGTTCGACACCATACATCAACTCATTCACAAGTTATCACATTCACAAACTTGAGTGCCGAGATTGTGAATGTGATAACTTGTGAATGTGATGATACACACAGCATCAGTTTGAAAATTAAAGTAACTTTAAAAGTGGCTGCATGACAAAGGATGACGTGTGCCGTTCCTTTTCTGGTACAATGACAGGTTTTGAGTGGCAGGAAGGATGAAGACTCCCAGTTTGTAATTTCCCTTGTTTCCACCCACTCATTGCCAAATCTTTATTTTCTCCTGCTTTCATCCATGTCATTAAAATTCGTCATCTTTAATTTTCTTGGTGTTTAAATGTTGTTTTATCTCATTTGTTCACCTTTTTCTTATTTTCTGCCTTGTCCAATCCCTGTGTTCTCATGTTATTCTCTTTGTTAATTTGTTTTCGTTTGGGTCTTTTTAAATGTTGCTTTTGTTTTGTTATAATTTTTTTCCACATGCATCTAGTTCTTGTTTCCTCTTCGTATTTCTCATGTTTTTGAGATTTTCTTGTTGTATTTTGTTTTTTGTTTCATGCTGTTCTTTTGTGCATTTTTTTCCTCATTGTGTTTCCCCTCACAGAACCAAAACTGATTTCTAAAGAAATACAATTTAAGTATCAGCTTGAACACGAGCCTTTCATCATTTTAAGAAAACTTAACCTGTTAGATTGACCTTGAGGTCCTTTGAGATTACTGAAATTTAAAATCACCTGAGATTGTTAATAGATAAACACGGTATCAGTTCCTACACCACCTCATTCACAAACTTGTTTGTCTATGCCACCATTATAAGCCTTTTAGGACTGAGGGGTAAAAACTTGTTGGTTCTATTAAATTTAGTATGAGCAGCTTTCATATTTAACATTTCATAAGTTGAGTTTGTATTATCATCACAATAATGAGTAGGGCATAAATGTTTTATAAACAATGTGTCCTGTTTCATTTACATTTCACTCTGTTTGCCACTTTATATGGATTAACATGGAATAACCAAATGGAAAAGGTATATTGTTTTATTTCATGTTTATTTATTTTAAAATGAAAGCAAAGATAACATGCAGAGGTCTTCCTCCAGCGAGCTCTAACTCACGGCGAAAAAGTTAAGTCCACTGGTGATGAAAGCGTCACGAAATCTGGAGGGAACCTCCAGCTTTCCACGCCTGCTGTGATGGATGCTTACAAGCGGGTGAGATGGATATCAGAGTGCAGGAGCCCAGGAACAGGTCCAAGACCTGAAACACAAGGAGATTGGAAAGAAAGCGTTGTGAAACCCGATGTCAAATAGCAATGCCAAAATAGATTCCCTGCTGTGATGTCACATATCAATACCAGACTCACCTCTCTGCTGTGATGTCAAATATCAATGCCAGATTCGCCTCTCTGCTGTGATGTCAAATATCAATACCAGACTTGTCTCTCTGCTGTGATGTCAAATATCAATACCAGAAGTGACTCTCTGCTGTGATGTCAAATATCAAAACCAGAATCATGATTCTGCTGTGATGTCAACAATTAATTCCAGACTCGCGTCTCTACTGTGATGTCAAATATCAATGGCAGAGTAGATTGCTGGCTGTGATGTCAAATATCAATACCAGACTCACCTCTCTGCTGTGATGTCAAATATCAATACCAGACTTGTCTCTCTGCTGTGATGTCAAATATCAATGCCAGACTCGTGTCTCTACTTTGATGTCAAATATCAATGCCAGAGTAGATTCCCGGCAGTGATGTCAAATATCAATACCAGACTTGTCTCTCTGCTGTGATGTCAAATATCAATGCCAGACTCGTGTCTCTACTTTGATGTCAAATATCAATGCCAGAGTAGATTCCCGGCTGTGATGTCAAATATCAATACCAGACTCGCGTCTCTGCTGTGATGTCAAATATCAATACCAGACTTGTCTCTCTACTGTGATGTCAAATATCAATACCAGACTCACAACTTATCAGCAATCGCCGCTCGCCGGGCGTGTTTCTTATGTGGCGTATGAGCAATTGCCAATAATTGGGCGTGTCTGTGACATAACTTATCAGCAATCGCCGCTCGCCGGGCGTGTCTGTGACGTGACGTATTAGCGATCGCCAGTGTCAGGGCGTGACTGTTTTGTGCTTATCAGCAATCGCGGCTCGCCCGGCGTGTCTATGACGTGACGTAATAGCGATCGCCAGTGTCAGGGCGTGACTGTTTTGTGACTTATCAGCAATCGCCACTTGCAGGCCGTGTTTGTTATGTGACGTATGAGCAATCGCCAATAGTTGGGCGTGTCTGTGACATAACTTATCAACAATCGCCACTCACACGGGGTGTGTCTGACGTGAAGTATGAGTGATCGCCCATCACAGGGCGTGTCTCTGACGTGACTTATCAGCAGTCACCGCTGGCCGGGCGTGTCTGTCATGTGACGTATTAGCTATCGCCAATGTCAGGGCATGACTGTTTTGTGACTTATCAGCAATCGCCGCTCGCCGGGCGTGTCTGTAACGTGACGTATTAACGATCGCCAATGTCAAGGCGTGACTGTTTTGTGACTTATCAGCAATCGCCACTCGCAGGCCGTGCTTGTTATGTGACGTATGAGCAATCGCCAGTAGTTGGGCGTGTCTGTGACATAACTTATCAGCAATCGCAACTCACACGGGGTGTGTCTGACGTGAAGTATGAGTGATCGCCGGTCACAGGGCGTGTCTCTGACGTGACTTATCAGCACTCGCCGCTCGCCGGGCGTGTCTGTGACGTGACGTATTAGCGATCGCCAATGTCAGGGCGTGACTGTGACATAACTTATCAGCAATCGCCGCTCGCCGGGCATGTTTGTTATGTGACGTATGAGCAATTGCCAATAATTGGGCGTGTCTGTGACATAACTTATCAACAATCGCCGCTCGCCGGGCGTGTCTGTGACGTGACGTATTAGCGATCGCCAGTGTCAGGGCGTGATGTTTTGTGACTTATCAGCAATCGCCACTCACACGGAGTGTGTCTGACGTGAAGTATGAGCTATCGCCGAGCACAGGGCGTGTCTTTGACGTGATGTCAAATATCAATACAAGACTCGTCACTCTGCTGTGATGTCAACAATTAATTCCAGACTCGACTCACTGCTGTGATGTCAAAAATCAATGCCAGACTCGCGTCTCTGCTGTGATGTCAAATAGCTCACACGGGGTGTGTCTGACGTGAAGTATGAGTGATCGCCGATCACAGGGCGTGTCTCTGACGTGACTTATCAGCAATCGCCGCTCGCCGGGCGTGTCTGTGACGTGACGTATTAGCTATCGCCAATGTCAGGTCGTGACTGTTTTGTGACTTATCAGCAATCGCCGCTCGCCGCGCGTGTTTGTTATGTGACGTATGAGCAATTGCCAATAATTGGGCGTGTCTGTGACATAACTTATCAGCAATCGCCGCTCGCCGGGCGTGTCTGTGACGTGACGTATTAGCGATCGCCAGTGTCAGGGCGTGACTGTTTTGTGACTTATCAGCAATCGCAGCTCGCCCGGCGTGTCTATGACGTGACGTATTAGTGATCGCCAATGTCAGGGCGTGACTGTTTTGTGACTTATCAGCAATCGCGGCTCGCCCGGCGTGTCTATGACGTGACGTATTAGCGAACGCCAGTGTCAGGGCGTGACTGCTTTGTGACTTATCAGCAGTCGCCACTCGCAGGCCGTGTTTGTTATGTGACGTATGAGCAATCGCCAATAGTTGGGCGTGTCTGTACATAACTTATCAGCAATCGCCACTCACACGGGGTGTGTCTGACGTGAAGTATGAGTGATCGCCGATCACAGGGCGTGTCTCTGACGTGACTTATCAGCAATCGCCGCTCGCCGGGCGTGTCTGTGACATGACTTATTAGAGATCGCCAATGTCAGGGCGTGACTGTGATGTGACTTATCAGCAATATCCAGACACACGGGGTGTGTCTGACGTGAAGTATGAGCTATCGCCGAGCACAGGGCGTGTCTCTGACGTGATGTCAAATATCAATACAAGACTCGTCACTCTGCTGTGATGTCAAATATCAAAACCAGACTCACCTCTCTGCTGTGATGTCAAATATCAATACCAGACTCGTGTTTCTACTGTTATTTCAAATGTCACTACCAGACTTGTCTCTCTGCTGTGATGTCAAATATCAATGCCAGACTTGCGTCTCTGCTGTGATGTCAAATATAAAAACCAGATTCATGATTCTGCTGTGATTTCAAATAGCAATTCTAGACTCGTCTCTCTGCTGTGATGTCAACAATTAATTCCACACTCGACCCTCTGCTGTGATGTCAAATATCAATGCCAGACTCGCGTCTCTGCTATGATGTCACATATCAATGCCAGACTTGTCTCTCTCCTGTGATGTCAAATAGCAATGCAAGAGTAGATTCCCTGCTGTGATGTCACACATCAATTCCAGGTTCGTGTCTCTGCTGTGATGTCAAATATAAAAACCAGACTCACGTCTCTACTGTGAGGTCAAATATCAATGCCAGATTCGCCTCTACTGCCATTTCAAATATCAATACCAGATTGCTCTCACTGCTGTGACATCACATATGAATAACAAACTCGCGTCTCTGCTGTGATGTCAAAATCAATGCCAGACTCGCGTCTCGACTGTGATGTCAAATGTCAATGCCAGACTCGCGTCTCTGCTGTGATGTCAAATAGCTCACACGGGGTGTGTCTGACGTGAAGTATGAGTGATCGCCGATCACAGGGCGTGTCTCTGACGTGACTTATCAGCAATCGCCGCTCGCCGGGCGTGTCTGTGACGTGACTTATTAGAGATCGCCAATGTCAGGGCATGACTGTGATGTGACTTATTAGCAATCGCCACTCACACGGGGTGTGTCTGACGTGAAGTATGAGCTATCGCCGAGCACAGGGCGTGTCTCTGACGTGATGTCAAATATCAATACAAGACTCGTCACTCTGCTGTGATGTCAAATATCAAAACCAGACTCACCTCTCTGCTGTGATGTCAAATATCAATGCCAGATTCGCCTTGCTGCTGTGATGTGAAATATCAATACCAGACTTGTCTCTCTGCTGTGATGTCAAACATCAATACCAGACTCGTGTTTCTACAGTTATTTCAAATGTCACTACTAGACTTGACTCTCTGCTGTGATGTCAAATATCAATGCCAGACTCGCGTCTCTGCTGTGATGTCAAATATCAAAACCAGAATCATGATTCTGCTGTGATTTCAAATAGCAATGCCAGAGTAGATTCTCTGCTGTGATGTCAAATATCAATACCAGACTTGTCTCTCTCCTGTGATGTCAAATAGCAATGCAAGAGTAGATTCCCTGCTGTGATGTCACACATCAATTCCAGGTTCGTGTCTCTGCTGTGATGTCAAATATCAACACCAGATTCGACTCTCTGCTGTGATGTCAAATATAAAAACCAGACTCGCGTCTCTACTGTGATGTCAAATATCAATGCCAGACATGTCTCTCTGCTGTGATGTCAAATAGCTCACACGGGGTGTGTCTGACGTGAAGTATGAGTGATCGCCGATTACAGGGCGTGTCTCTGATGTGACTTATCAGCAGTCACTGCTCGCCCGGCGTGTCTGTCATGTGACGTATTAGCTATCGCCAATGTCAGGGCGTGACTGTTTTGTGACTTATCAGCAATCGCCGCTCGCCGGGCGTGTCTCTAACGTGACTTATTAACGATCGCCAATGTCAAGGCGTGACTGTTTTGTGACTTATCAGCAATCGCCACTCGCAGGCCGTGCTTGTTATGTGACGTACGAGCAATTGCCAGTAGTTGGGCGTGTCTGTGACATAACTTATCAGCAATCGCCACTCACACGAGGTGTGTGTGACGTGAAGTATGAGTGATCGCCGGTCACAGGGCATGTCTCTGACGTGACTTAAAAGCAATCGCCACTCGCCGGGCGTGTCTATGACATGACGTATTAGCGATCGCCAATGTCAGGGCGTGACTGTTTTGTGACTTATCAGCAATCGCGGCACGCCCGGCGTGTCTATGACGTGACGTATTAGCGATCGCCAGTGTCAGGACATGACTGTTTTGTGACTTATCAGCAATCGCCGCTCGCCGGGCGTGTCTGTGACGTGACGTATTAGCGATCGCCAATGTCAGGGCGTGACTGTGATGTGACTTATCAGCAATCGCCGCTCGCCGGGCGTGTTTGTTATGTGATGTATGAGCAATTGCCAATAATTGGGCGTGTCTGTGACATAACTTATCAGCAATCGCGGCTCGCCCGGCGTGTCTATGACGTGACGTATTAGCGATCGCCAATGTCAGGGCGTGACTGTTGTGTGACTTATCAGCAGTCGCCACTCGCAGGCCGTGTTTGTTATGTGACGTATGAGCAATCGCCAATAGTTGGGCGTGTCTGTGACATAAATTAACGGCAATCGCCACTCACACGGGGTGTGTCTGACGTGAAGTATGAGTGATCGCCGATCACAGGGCGTGTCTCTGACGTGACTTATCAACAATCGCCGCTCGCCGGGCGTGTCTGTGACGTGACTTATTAGAGATCGCCAATGTCAGGGCGTGACTGTGATGTGACTTATCAGCAATCGCCACTCACACGGGGTGTGTCTGACGTGAAGCATGAGCTATCGCCGAGCACAGGGCGTGTCTCTGACGTGATGTCAAATATCAATACAAGACTTGTCTCTCTGCTGTGATGTCAAATATCAATGCCAGATTCGTGTTTCTACTGTTATTTCAAATGTCACTACCAGACTTGACTCTCTGCTGTGATGTCAGATATCAATGCCAGACTTGTCTCTCTGCTGTGATGTCAAATATCAATGCCAGATTCGCGTCTCTGCTGTGATGTCAAATATCAAAACCAGAATCATGATTCTGCTGTGATTTCAAATAGCAATTCTAGACTCGTCTCTCTGCTGTGATGTCAAATATCAATGCCAGACTCGCGTCTCTGCTGTGATGTCACATATCAATGCCAGAGTAGATTCCCTGCTGTGATGTCACACATCAATTCCAGGTTTGTGTCTCTGCTGTGAAATCAAATATCAACACCAGATTCGACTCTCTGCTGTGATGTCAAATATAAAAACCAGACTCACCTCTCTGCTGTGATCTCAAATATCAATACCAGACTCGTGTTTCTACTGTTATTTCAAATGTCACTACCACACTTGACTCTCTGCTGTGATGTCAAATATCAAAACCAGAATCATGATTCTGCTGTGATTTCAAATAGCAATTCTAGACTCGACTCTCTGCTGTGATGTCAAATATCAACACCAGATTCGACTCTCTGCTGTGATGTCAAATATCAATACCAGACGTGTCTCTCTGCTGTGATGTCAAATATCAATGCCAGACTCGTGTTTCTACTGTTATTTCAAATGTCACTACCAGACTTGACTCTCTGCTGTGATGTCAAATATCAATACCAGACTTGTCTCTCTCTCTTTGATGTCAAATAGCAATGCAAGAGTAGATTCCCTGCTGTGATGTCAAATATCAATACCAGACTCGCGTCTCTTCTGTGAATTCAAATATCAATGCCAGACATGTCTCTCTGCTGTGATGTCAAATATCAATGCCAGATTCGCCTCGCTGCTGTGATGTCAAATATCAATACCAGACGTGTCTCTCTGCTGTGATGTCAAATATCCATGCCAGACTCGCGTCTCTGCTGTGATGTCAAATAGCTCACACGGGGTGTGTCTGACGTGAAGTATGAGTGATCGCTGATCATAGGGCGTGTCTTTGATGTGACTTATCAGCAGTCACCGCTCGCCGGGCGTGTCTGTCACGTGACGTATGAGCAATCGCCAATAGTTGGGCGTGTCTGTGACATAAATTAACGGCAATCGCCACTCACACGGGGTGTGTCTGACGTGAAGTATGAGTGATCGCCGATCACCGGGCGTGTCTCTGACGTGACTTATCAACAATCGCCGCTCGCCGGGCGTGTCTGTGACGTGACTTATTAGAGATCGCCAATGTCAGGGCGTGACTGTGATGTGACTTATCAGCAATCGCCACTCACACGGGGTGTGTCTGACGTGAAGCATGAGCTATCGCCGAGCACAGGGCGTGTCTCTGACGTGATGTCAAATATCAATACAAGACTTGTCTCTCTGCTGTGATGTCAAATATCAATGCCAGATTCGTGTTTCTACTGTTATTTCAAATGTCACTACCAGACTTGACTCTCTGCTGTGATGTCAAATATCAATGCCAGACTTGTCTCTCTGCTGTGATGTCAAATATCAATACCAGACTCGTGTTTCTACTCTTATTTCAAATGTCTCTACCAGACTTGACTCTCTGCTGTGATGTCAAATATCAATGCCAGATTCGCGTCTCTGCTGTGATGTCAAATATCAATACCAGACTCGTGTTTCTACTGTTATTTCAAATGTCACTACCAGACTTGACTCTCTGCTGTGATGTCAAATATCAATACCAGACTTGTCTCTCTCCTTTGATGTCAAATAGCAATGCAAGAGTAGATTCCCTGCTGTGATGTCAAATATCAATACCAGGCTCGCGTCTCTTCTGTGAATTCAAATATCAATGCCAGACATGTCTCTCTGCTGTGATGTCAAATATCAATGCCAGACTCGCGTCTCTGCTGTGATGTCAAATAGCTCACACGGGGTGTGTCTGACGTGAAGTATGAGTGATCGCTGATCATAGGGCGTCTCTGATGTGACTTATCAGCAGTCACCGCTCGCCGGGCGTGTCTGTCACGTGACGTATGAGCAATCGCCAATAGTTGGGCGTGTCTGTGACATAAATTAACGGCAATCGCCACTCACACGGGGTGTGTCTGACGTGAAGTATGAGTGATCGCCGATCACAGGGCGTGTCTCTGACGTGACTTATCAACAATCGCCGCTCGCCGGGCGTGTCTGTGACGTGACTTATTAGAGATCGCCAATGTCAGGGCGTGACTGTGATGTGACTTATCAGCAATCGCCACTCACACGGGGTGTGTCTGACGTGAAGCATGAGCTATCGCCGAGCACAGGGCGTGTCTCTGACGTGATGTCAAATATCAATACAAGACTTGTCTCTCTGCTGTGATGTCAAATATCAATACCAGACTCGTCACTCTGCTGTGATGTCAAATATCAATGCCAGATTCGTGTTTCTACTGTTATTTCAAATGTCACTACCAGACTTGACTCTCTGCTGTGATGTCAAATATCAATGCCAGACTTGTCTCTCTGCTGTGATGTCAAATATCAATACCAGACTCGTGTTTCTACTCTTATTTCAAATGTCACTACCAGACGTGACTCTCTGCTGTGATGTCAAATATCAATGCCAGATTCGCGTCTCTGCTGTGATGTCAAATATCAAAACCAGAATCATGATTCCGCTGTGATTTCAAATAGCAATTCTAGACTCGTCTCTCTGCTGTGATGTCAAATATCAATACCAGAGTCGTCACTCTGCTGTGATGTCAAATATCAATGCCAGACTCGCGTCTCTGCTATGATGTCACATATCAATGCCAGACTTGTCTCTCTCCTGTGATGTCAAATAGCAATGCAAGAGTAGATTCCCTGCTGTGATGTCACACATCAATTACAGGTTCGTGTCTCTGCTGTGATGTCAAATATAAAAACCAGACTCACGTCTCTACTGTGAGGTCAAATATCAATGCCAGATTCGCCTCTACTGCCATTTCAAATATCAATACCAGATTGCTCTCACTGCTGTGACATCACATATGAATAACAAACTCGCGTCTCTGCTGTGATGTCAAAAATCAATGCCAGACTCGCGTCTCGACTGTGATGTCAAATGTCAATGCCAGACTCGCGTCTCTGCTGTGATGTCAAATAGCTCACACGGGGTGTGTCTGACGTGAAGTATGAGTGATCGCCGATCACAGGGCGTGTCTCTGACGTGACTTATCAGCAATCGCCGCTCGCCGGGCGTGTCTGTGACGTGACTTATTAGAGATCGCCAATGTCAGGGCATGACTGTGATGTGACTTATTAGCAATCGCCACTCACACGGGGTGTGTCTGACGTGAAGTATGAGCTATCGCCGAGCACAGGGCGTGTCTCTGACGTGATGTCAAATATCAATACAAGACTCGTCACTCTGCTGTGATGTCAAATATCAAAACCAGACTCACCTCTCTGCTGTGATGTCAAATATCAATGCCAGATTCGCCTTGCTGCTGTGATGTGAAATATCAACACCAGACTTGTCTCTCTGCTGTGATGTCAAACATCAATACCAGACTCGTGTTTCTACAGTTATTTCAAATGTCACTACCAGACTTGACTCTCTGCTGTGATGTCAAATATCAAAACCAGAATCATGATTCTGCTGTGATTTCAAATAGCAATGCCAGAGTAGATTCTCTGCTGTGATGTCAAATATCAATACCAGACTTGTCTCTCTCCTGTGATGTCAAATAGCAATGCAAGAGTAGATTCCCTGCTGTGATGTCACACATCAATTCCAGGTTCGTGTCTCTGCTGTGATGTCAAATATCAACACCAGATTCGACTCTCTGCTGTGATGTCAAATATAAAAACCAGACTCGCGTCTCTACTGTGATGTCAAATATCAATGCCAGACATGTCTCTCTGCTGTGATGTCAAATAGCTCACACGGGGTGTGTCTGACGTGAAGTATGAGTGATCGCCGATTACAGGGCGTGTCTCTGATGTGACTTATCAGCAGTCACTGCTCGCCCGGCGTGTCTGTCATGTGACGTATTAGCTATCGCCAATGTCAGGGCGTGACTGTTTTGTAACTTATCAGCAATCGCCGCTCGCCGGGCGTGTCTCTAACGTGACTTATTAACGATCGCCAATGTCAAGGCGTGACTGTTTTGTGACTTATCAGCAATCGCCACTCGCAGGCCGTGCTTGTTATGTGACGTACGAGCAATTGCCAGTAGTTGGGCGTGTCTGTGACATAACTTATCAGCAATCGCCACTCACACGGGGTGTGTGTGACGTGAATATGAGTGATCGCCGGTCACAGGGCGTGTCTCTGACGTGACTTAAAGCAATCGCCACTCGCCGGGCGTGTCTATGACGTGACGTATTAGCGATCGCCAATGTCAGGGCGTGACTGTTTTGTGACTTATCAGCAATCGCGGCACGCCCGGCGTGTCTATGACGTGACGTATTAGCGATCGCCAGTGTCAGGACATGACTGTTTTGTGACTTATCAGCAATCGCCGCTCGCCGGGCGTGTTTGTTATGTGATGTATGAGCAATTGCCAATAATTGGGCGTGTCTGTGACATAACTTATCAGCAATCGCGGCTCGCCCGGCGTGTCTATGACGTGACGTATTAGCGATCGCCAATGGCAGGGCGTGACTGTTGTGTGACTTATCAGCAGTCGCCACTCGCAGGCCGTGTTTGTTATGTGACATATGAGCAATCGCCAATAGTTGGGCGTGTCTGTGACATAAATTAACGGCAATCGCCACTCACACGGGGTGTGTCTGACGTGAAGTATGAGTGATCGCCGATCACAGGGCGTGTCTCTGACGTGACTTATCAACAATCGCCGCTCGCCGGGCGTGTCTGTGACGTGACTTATTAGAGATCGCCAATGTCAGGGCGTGACTGTGATGTGACTTATCAGCAATCGCCACTCACACGGGGTGTGTCTGACGTGAAGCATGAGCTATCGCCGAGCACAGGGCGTGTCTCTGACGTGATGTCAAATATCAATACAAGACTTGTCTCTCTGCTGTGATGTCAAATATCAATGCCAGATTCGTGTTTCTACTGTTATTTCAAATGTCACTACCAGACTTGACTCTCTGCTGTGATGTCAAATATCAATGCCAGACTTGTCTCTCTGCTGTGATGTCAAATATCAATGCCAGACTCGCGTCTCTGCTGTGATGTCACATATCAATGCCAGAGTAGATTCCCTGCTGTGATGTCACACATCAATTCCAGGTTTGTGTCTCTGCTGTGATGTCAAATATCAACACCAGATTCGACTCTCTGCTGTGATGTCAAATATAAAAACCAGACTCACCTCTCTGCTGTGATCTCAAATATGAATACCAGACTCGTGTTTCTACTGTTATTTCAAATGTCACTACCACACTTGACTCTCTGCTGTGATGTCAAATATCAAAACCAGAATCATGATTCTGCTGTGATTTCAAATGGCAATTCTAGACTCGACTCTCTGCTGTGATGTCAAATATCAACACCAGATTCGACTCTCTTCTGTGATGTCAAATATCAATACCAGACGTGTCTCTCTGCTGTGATGTCAAATATCAATGCCAGACTCGTGTTTCTACTGTTATTTCAAATGTCACTACCAGACTTGTCTCTCTCTCTTTGATGTCAAATAGCAATGCAAGAGTAGATTCCCTGCTGTGATGTCAAATATCAATACCAGACTCGCGTCTCTTCTGTGAATTCAAATATCAATGCCAGACATGTCTCTCTGCTGTGATGTCAAATATCAATGCCAGATTCGCCTCGCTGCTGTGATGTCAAATATCAATACCAGATGTCTCTGCTGTATGTCAAAATACAGACTCGCGTCTCTGCTGTGATGTCAATAGCTCACACGGGGTGTGTCTGACGTGAAGTATGAGTGATCGCTGATCATAGGGCGTGTCTTTGATGTGACTTTATCAGCAGTCACCGCTCGCCGGGCGTGTCTGTCACGTGACGTATGAGCAATCGCCAATAGTTGGGCGTGTCTGTGACATAAATTAACGGCAATCGCCACTCACACGGGTGTGTCTGACGTGAAGTATGAGTGATCGCCGATCACAGGGCGTGTCTCTGACGTGACTTATCAACAATCGCCGCTCGCCGGGCGTGTCTGTGACGTGACTTATTAGAGATCGCCAATGTCAGGGCGTGACTGTGATGTGACTTATCAGCAATCGCCACTCACACGGGGTGTGTCTGACGTGAAGCATGAGCTATCGCCGAGCACAGGGCGTGTCTCTGACGTGATGTCAAATATCAATACAAGACTTGTCTCTCTGCTGTGATGTCAAATATCAATGCCAGATTCGTGTTTCTACTGTTATTTCAAATGTCACTACCAGACTTGACTCTCTGCTGTGATGTCAAATATCAATGCCAGACTTGTCTCTCTGCTGTGATGTCAAATATCAATGACCAGAATCTCTGCTTTTCGCGTCGTCTCTGCTGTGATGTCAAATATCAAAACCAGAATCATGATTCTGCTGTGATTTCAAATAGCAATTCTAGACTCGTCTCTCTGCTGTGATGTCAAATATCAATGCCAGATTCGACTCTCTGCTGTGATGTCAAATATCAATACCAGACGTGTCTCTCTGCTGTGATGTCAAATATCAATGCCAGACTCGTGTTTCTACTGTTATTTCAAATGTCACTACCAGACTTGACTCTCTGCTGTGATGTCAAATATCAATACCAGACTTGTCTCTCTCCTTTGATGTCAAATAGCAATGCAAGAGTAGATTCCCTGCTGTGATGTCAAATATCAATACCAGGCTCGCGTCTCTTCTGTGAATTCAAATATCAATGCCAGACATGTCTCTCTGCTGTGATGTCAAATATCAATGCCAGACTCGCGTCTCTGCTGTGATGTCAAATAGCTCACACGGGGTGTGTCTGACGTGAAGTATGAGTGATCGCTGATCATAGGGCGTCTCTGATGTGACTTATCAGCAGTCACCGCTCGCCGGGCGTGTCTGTCACGTGACGTATGAGCAATCGCCAATAGTTGGCGTGTCTGTGACATAAATTAACGGCAATCGCCACTCACACGGGTGTGTCTGACGTGAAGTATGAGTGATCGCCGATCACAGGGCGTGTCTCTGACGTGACTTATCAACAATCGCCGCTCGCCGGGCGTGTCTGTGACGTGACTATTAGAGATCGCCAATGTCAGGGCGTGACTGTGATGTGACTTATCAGCAATCGCCACTCACACGGGGTGGTCTGACGTGAAGCATGAGCTATCGCCGAGCACAGGGCGTGTCTCTGACGTGATGTCAAATATCAATACAAGACTTGTCTCTCTGCTGTGATGTCAAATATCAATACCAGACTCGTCACTCTGCTGTGATGTCAAATATCAATGCCAGATTCGTGTTTCTACTGTTATTTCAAATGTCACTACCAGACTTGACTCTCTGCTGTGATGTCAAATATCAATGCCAGACTTGTCTCTCTGCTGTGATGTCAAATATCAATACCAGACTCGTGTTTCTACTCTTATTTCAAATGTCACTACCAGACGTGACTCTCTGCTGTGATGTCAAATATCAATGCCAGATTCGCGTCTCTGCTGTGATGTCAAATATCAAAACCAGAATCATGATTCGCTGTGATTTCAAATAGCAATTCTAGACTCGTCTCTCTGCTGTGATGTCAAATATCATCCAGATCGTCTCTGCTGTGATGTCACATATCAATGCAGACTCGCTCTCTGCTTGATGTCAATATCAATGCCAGAGTATTCCCTGCTGTGATGTCAACATCAATCCAGGTTGTGTCTCTGCTGTGATGTCAATATCAAACAGATTCGATCTCTGCTGTGATGTCAAATATAAAAACCAGACTCACGTCTCTACTGTGAGTCAAATATCAATGCCAGATTCGCTCTACTGCCATTTCAAATATCAATACCAGATTGCTCTCACTGTGTGACATACAATGAATAACAAACTCGCTCTCTGCTGTGATGTCAAAAATCAATGCCCAGACTCGCGTCTCGACTGTGATGTCAAATGTCAATCCAGACTCGCGTCTCTGCTGTGATGTCAAATAGCTCACACGGGGTGTGTCTGACGTGAAGTATGAGTGATCGCCGATCACAGGGCGTGTCTCTGACGTGACTTATCAGCAGTCGCCGCTCGCCGGCGTGTCTGTGACGTGACTTATTAGAGATCGCCAATGTCAGGCTGACTGTGATGTGACTTATTAGCAATCGCCACTCACACGGGGTGTGTCTGACGTGAAGTATGAGCTATCGCCGAGCACAGGGCGTGTCTCTGACGTGATGTCAAATATCAATACAAGACTCGTCACTCTGCTGTGATGTCAAATATCAAAACCAGACTCACCTCTCTGCTGTGATGTCAAATATCAATGCCAGATTCGCCTTGCTGCTGTGAGTGAAATATCAATACAGACTTGTCTCTCTGCTGTGATGTCAAACATCAATACCAGACTCGTGTTTCTACAGTTATTTCAAATGTCACTACCAGACTTGACTCTCTGCTGTGATGGTCAAATATCAAAACCAGAATCATGATTCTGCTGTGATTTCAAATAGCAATGCCAGAGTAGATTCTCTGCTGTGATGTCAAATATCAATACCAGACTTGTCTCTCTCCTGTGATGTCAAATAGCAATGCAAGAGGTAGATTCCCTGCTGTGATGTCACACATCAATCCAGGTTCGTGTCTCTGCTGTGATGTCAAATATCAACACCAGATTCGACTCTCTGCTGTGATGTCAAATATAAAAACCAGACTCGCGTCTCTACTGTGATGTCAAATATCAATGCCAGACATGTCTCTCTGCTGTGATGTCAAATAGCTCACACGGGGTGTGTCTGACGTGAAGTATGAGTGATCGCCGATTACAGGGCGTGTCTCTGATGTGACTTATCAGCAGTCACTGCTCGCCCGGCGTGTCTGTCATGTGACGTATTAGCTATCGCCAATTCAGGGCGTGACTGTTTTGTAACTTATCAGCAATCGCCGCTCGCCGGGCGTGTCTCTAACGTGACTTATTAACGATCGCCAATGTCAAGGCGTGACTGTTTTGTACTTATCAGCAATCGCCACTCGCAGGCCGTGCTTGTTATGTGACGTACGAGCAATTGCCAGTAGTTGGGCGTGTCTTGACATAACTTATCAGCAATCGGCCACTCACACGGGGTGTGTGTGACGTGAAATATGAGTGATCGCCGTCACAGGGCATGTCTCTGACGTGACTTAAAAGCAATCGCCACTCGCCGGGCGTGTCTATGACGTGACGTATTAGCGATCGCCAATGTCAGGGCGTGACTGTTTTGTGACTTATCAGCAATCGCGTCGCCGGGGGTTGAGTGATGTAGAGCATTGCCAAACGTCTGTGACAAACTATCAGCAACGGGCCGGGTGTCTATGACGTGACGTATTAGCGATCGCCAATGGCAGGGCGTGACTGTTGTGTACTTATCAGCAATCGCCGCTCGCCGGCGTGTCTGTGACGTGACGTATTAGCGATCGCCCAATGTCAGGGCGTGACTGTGATGTGACTTATCAGCAATCGCCGCTCGCCGGGCGTGTTTGTTATGTGATGTATGAGCAATTGCCAATAATTGGGCGTGTCTGTGACATAACTTATCAGCAATCGCGGCTCGCCCGCGTGTCTATGACGTGACGTTTAGCGATCGCCAATGGCAGGGCGTGACTGTTGTGTGACTTATCAGCAGTCGCCACTCGCAGGCCGTGTTTGTTATGTGACATATGAGCAATCGCCATAGTTGGGCGGTCTGTGACATAAATTAACGGCAATCGCCACTCACACGGGGTGTGTCTGACGTGAAGTATGAGTGATCGCCGATCACAGGGTGTCTCTGACGTGACTTATCAACAATCGCCGCTCGCGGGCGTGTCTGTGACGTGACTTATTAGAGATCGCCAATGTCAGGCGTGACTGTGATGTGACTTATCAGCAATCGCCACTCACACGGGGGTGTGTCTGACGTGAAGCATGAGCTATCGCCGAGCACAGGGCGTGTCTCTGACGTGATGTCAAATATCAATACAAGACTTGTCTCTCTGCTGTGATGTCAAATATCAATGCCATTCGTGTTTCTACTGTTATTTCAAATGTCACTACCAGACTTGACTCTCTGCTGTGATGTCAAATATCAATGCCAGACTTGTCTCTCTGCTGTGATGTCAAATATCAATGCCAGATTCGGTCTCTGCTGTGATGTCAAATATCAAACCAGAATCATGATTCGCTGTGATTTCAATAGCAATTCTAGACTCGTCTCTCTGCTGTGATGTCAAATATCAGATGCCAGACTCGCGTCTCTGCTGTGATGTCACATATCAATGCCAGAGTAGATTCCTGCTGTGATGTCACACATCAATTCCAGGTTTGTGTCTCTGCTGTGA
>NW_020327745.1:0-88314 GCF_001858045.2 Oreochromis niloticus | reverse complement strand
TTTTAGTAACGGTACAAACAGTGAAAGGCGGTGGATTGTCCAGATGCTGGTCGATGTGGAAAAATAACTGAGTTGTTTGGTAGTCGCTGACGCGGAGCCAACGAGGCAGCTATCACCGGTGTGTGTCAGAAAGAACATGCGGGGAACGAGGCGGCGAGGCGACCGCCGATCGACCGGTGGTAGATCGTGGATCAGGGAAACCGAAGCAGGAGAAGCAGGCGGCTGCCGGTCGGAGCGTGAGGTGAACTGAATTTCAGGTAAGAAGTTATGACCTGCACTCTATTTGGGTCAGATATAAACCGAGTTTAGGTGTAGTTATTTTTGTTGTGCTGACTTTTTACAATCATTTATAATAACTCGTACTGCGTGGTAGCTAGCACGATGGAGTTTATGACAGCCTCCCCTGTCATTCTCTCGCCTGTTCAAACTTCAGTCATGAAACTGATCAATGATCGGCTTTTCTCTCTTGTTTGTTTATCGCGCTAAACAACAGCAGCACGTTTAAGCTTGATCAGCTGTTGTTAGAATTCATTTGATTTTAATTTCTAGTATCAGCTGATGTTTGCTGGAGCCACAGCTGTAGAAGCGGCTGGTCGAAACCAGGAGATGACCTTACTGAATCATCAGAGCTGAACTGGTGATGGAGAAACAGGTTACCTTTTTTTAGGTGACATGAATGAGTTGAAGGAAGTATGAACTGTTTCTGAGAGAAATAAACACCAAGCTCCTTTTTTTATTAGCTGACAGCTGGTAACTGTGCAGGGGGATCTAGCAAAGCTTTGCCAGGGGCCAGGTAGGGCATTAACAGAGAAAGGTGGACACAAGATATACTTTTCTTCTTACTCTCATACAGGGAGTGCAGAATTATTAGGCAAGTTGTATTTTTGAGGAATAATTTTATTATTGAACAACAACCATGTTCTCAATGAACCCAAAAAACACATTAATATCAAAGCTGAATGTTTTCGGAAGTAGTTTTTAGTTTGTGTTTAGTTTTAGCTATTTTAGGGGGATATCTGTGTGTGCAGGTGACTATTACTGTGCATAATTATTAGGCAACTTAACAAAAAACAAATATATACCCATTTCAATTATTTATTTTTACCAGTGAAACCAATATAACATCTCCACATTCACAAATATACATTTCTGACATTCAAAAACAAAACGAAAACAAATCAGCGACCAATATAGCCACCTTTCTTTGCAAGGACACTCAAAAGCCTGCCATCCATGGATTCTGTCAGTGTTTTGATCTGTTCACCATCAACATTGCGTGCAGCAGCAACCACAGCCTCCAGACACTGTTCAGAGAGGTGTACTGTTTTCCCTCCTTGTAAATCTCACATTTGATGATGGACCACAGGTTCTCAATGGGGTTCAGATCAGGTGAACAAGGAGGCCATGTCATTAGTTTTTCTTCTTTTAAACCCTTTCTTGCCAGCCACGCTGTGGAGTACTTGGACGCGTGTGATGGAGCATTGTCCTGCATGAAAATCATGTTTTTCTTGAAGGATGCAGACTTCTTCCTGTACCACTGCTTGAAGAAGGTGTCTTCCAGAAACTTGCAGTAGGACTGGGAGTTGAGCTTGACGCCATCCTCAACCCGAAAAGGCCCCACAAGCTCACCTTTGATGATACCAGCCCAAACCAGTACTCCACCTCCACCTTGCTGGCGTCTGAGTGGGACTGGAGCTCTCTGCCCTTTACCAATCCAGCCACGGGCCCATCCATCTGGCCCATCAAGACTCACTCTCATTTCATCAGTCCATAAAACCTTAGAAAAATCAGTCTTGAGATATTTCTTGGCCCAGTCTTGACGTTTCAGCTTGTGTGTCTTGTTCAGTGGTGGTCGTCTTTCAGCCTTTCTTACCTTGGCCATGTCTCTGAGTATTGCACACCTTGTGCTTTTGGGCACTCCAGTGATGTTGCAGCTCTGAAATATGGCCAAACTGGTGGCAAGTGGCATCTTGGCAGCTGCACGCTTGACTTTTCTCAGTTCATGGGCAGTTATTTTGCGCCTTGGTTTTTCCACACGCTTCTTGCGACCCTGTTGACTATTTTGAATGAAACGCTTGATTGTTCGATGATCACGCTTCAGAAGCTTTGCAATTTTAAGACTGCTGCATCCCTCTGCAAGATATCTCACTATTTTTGACTTTTCTGAGCCTGTCAAGTCCTTCTTTTGACCCATTTTGCCAAAGGAAAGGAAGTTGCCTAATAATTATGCACACCTGATATAGGGTGTTGATGTCATTAGACCACACCCCTTCTCATTACAGAGATGCACATCACCTAATATGCTTAATTGGTAGTAGGCTTTCGAGCCTATACAGCTTGGAGTAAGACAACATGCATGAAGAGGATGATGTGGACAAAATACTCATTTGCCTAATAATTCTGCACTCCCTGTAAACACCAAGCTCCTTTTTTTGTGTAGCTGACAGCTGGTAACTGTGCAGGGGCGGATCTAGCAAAGCTTTTGCCAGGGGGCCAGGTAGGGCATTAACAGGGAAAGGGGGACACAAAGATATACTTTTCTTTCTTGCTCTCATATAAAATATTTAGCTTTTTATTAAATAGTTATCTGCATCTTACAACCACAGTTTGTATAATAATACACAAGATTGGCTGTAGACCATTGTTCATCATTCAGAACACTGTGTAAAAATAACAAAAAACAGAAAGTGAATGCAAAAGTGCATAAATATTTATTTTACGTGTTTGATGTGTGTGGCGGGGCGTGGTCTGCAGTGCCGCTGCAGGGGAGGTGGACCCACCTGAGCGGCACCTGCAATCACGCCTCTCGGGCGTAGTCTGTGCTCTCTCGGCTGTTTTTTGGGTGTGTGTCGGGCTGTGAGTTGAAAAGCTACAGCCAGCTGTTTGGGTACCGCAACCATGTGTGAAAAGTGGTCCATAACGTAATGCTTCAAAGCGTGTTCATGCAAACATTGTCGGATCTGCCGTGGTACAATGGGACTTCTGCTCATGAACCTGTGTGCACAGCGTCTGCAAATCGGCGCTGTACGAAGTAACTTCATCTTTACACAAAACTGTAAGCTGTTATCTGTGAAGCGTGAGCGGTGTTTGTTTTTACCATAGTTCATGGTGGAGAATGGCTGCTCTTCTGAGTTTTGCTCTCTGTAGCTGTATGAATGGCAAACTACACTGAATAGCAGCGGCATAGGCACACATAAAATTTCTTCTGAAATTTTCGCTTTCTAGTTCTAGTTGCCACTTTTTGTACGTTTTTTGGCACTTAACTACTTTAACAATTTTCAGCCGATTTTCACCGTTCAAATTTTAAACTATTCTGCTATTTCTGCTAATGATGGCTATGACTTTTGGTATTTTATGCTATTATACTTTTTAAAATATTAAGCTTTTTTCCTTTAATTTGTCCCATTGAAATGAATGGGAAACTTCCACAATTCTGCTAAAACTTGCTTGTTTTTGAAACTTAACTACTGTTTCCTACTTTCACGTAGAACAACCATTCAAACTTTAAAATGTTCTCAACTTATTGGGCTATTCAGGAATAAATGAGCTTTTTCAAATCTTTTACCGTTTTACTTTTATGCCTCTTAAAGTTTTGAGTTGCAAAATTGTGATTTTTCACAAAATACATGCGTTGTTATGGTTGCTATGCACTTGGCTTCCAGTGTGCCACTGAAGGTTTTGCAGTCTTCTCTTCATGTCCGAACAACTTCTTGCTACTTGCTCAATTTTCACACAACTTCCACAAATTATACATCAAAACGTAGGTATTTTTGCTGGCTTTCAGAAAATGTCACTATCATGGTTGTCAGATTTATAGAATTTTGGCAAATCTCCTCAGACCAACACAAAGTCTGAAAACTCTCCATAGAAAGTCAATGGAGAGTTTGTTCAAAATCACCGCTGGATTTCTCTAATGAGAGGCATTTTCGAATCGTCATATCTCCTTAACGAAGCGAAGTTAAGACATGAGGCTTGTGCCAATATATCTTCAGACACTCCTGACGCTCACAATTCAAGAATTTTTTTCTCATCTATTACCATTTGGCCATGAATTGGGTTTGTTTGAGGGTAGGAAATTTGTCCCTCGCTCAGATTTCTTCAGCTTTCAAACTCTGGAAATGAGGCACTTTTTTCTCTCGTCATATCTTTTTGATGGATTTCCACAGAGACCTGAAAATTTCCATGATTGTTCACCAAAGCCTGCTGTCTCTTACGGTGAAAGAATTATATCAATACTCCAAATAGATTTAGAGTTAGAAAGCGTTGTTTGAGGGCAAGCCAAGGCAGTTTTTGCTTACCTATACTCAGTTATGGTGCATTAGAAGTCAAATATCTTCAATAATTCATACTTTAATGATAAATTGTCAACACTTTAAGATTCCCCCATCTCTTCTGAACAAAACGGTGTAAGAATGACCGTTCTAGCCCCTACGGTTAGGAAATTATGGTCATTTGTTTGAGGGGAGTCGTCATTATGAGAAATAGACTGCAAAAGTCCTGTGTCTCTCTGTGCTGCGTGCACCTGTTTTGGCGGGAAAAAGTGCACAGGCTCTCTGATTGGTGGATTCAAATTCAGCAGCTCCCAGGCTGCTTGACTGAGCTAGAAACTTACTTCTCTCTCCCTGTGTGTGTGTGTGTGTGTGTGTGTGTGTGTGTGTGTGTGTGTGTGTGTGTGTGTGTGTTTGTTTGTGTGTGTGTGTGTGAGACAGAGAGAGAGAGGGAGAGAGAGAGAGAGAGAGAGAGAAAGCCTTTTTATGGGATGATCTCATTGTAAGATTCAAATTCAATATATTTAGACTGGTTGACTGAATTGGATCCTGTGTGTGTGTGTGTGTGTGTGTGTGTGTGTGTGTGTGACAGAGAGCGGGAGAGAGAGAGAGAGAGAGAGAGAGAGAGAGAGAGAGAGAGAGAAAGCCTCTTTATGGGATGATCTCATTGTAAGATTTAAATTCAATATATTTAGACTGGTTGACTGAATTGGATCTTGTGTGTGTCTATGTGTGTGTGTGTGTGTGTGTGTGTGTGTGTGTGTGTGTGACAGAGAGAGAGAGAGAGAGAAAGCCTTTTTATGGGATGATTTCATTGTAAGATTTAAATTCAATATATTTAGACTGGTTGACTGAATTGGATCTTGTGTGTGTGTGTGTGTGTGTGTGTGTGTGTGTGTGTGTGTGTGACAGACAGAGAGAGAGAGAGAAAGCCTTTTTATGGGATGATCTCATTGTAAGATTCAAATTCAATATATTTAGACTGGTTGACTGAATTGGATCTTGTGTGTGTGTGTATGTGTGTGTGTGTGTGTGTGTGTGTGTGTGTGTGACAGAGAAAGAGAGAAAGGGAGGGTGAGAGAGAGTTTTTATGGGAGCATCTTATTATATGATTTAAATTCAATATATTTAGACTGGTTGACTGAATTTGATCCTGTGTGTGTCTCTCTGTGCATGTGTGTTTCCATATGTGTCCATATTTGTGATTGTGTCACTGTTATACTTTTTTTTGCTGATTTTTTTCATTTAACAATTACATTTGAGGGACCCTTAGCATGTTCAGGATTCTTTCAGCTGTCCATTTTGCTTTTCTTTTTTAAGTTATTACTATTGTGTTAAGTCATAGCATTTCTGCTGCTTTTCAGTATTTGTGCTAAATACAGCTTTTCTGCAAAATCATACTATGTCTGCTATTTTATGAGATTTGTGCTAAATAGAGCATTTCTGCTAAATCATACTCTTTCTGCTATTTCATAAGATTTGTGCTAAATATAGTGTTTCTGCTATTTCTGCCAAATTTAGTATTTTTGATTAATTAGGGTTTTTCTACCAAATCATAGTACAGTTTTACTGCTTTTTATAGGATTTTTAGAGGATATTTATATTGCTTAATATAGTATTTCTGCTTTTTATAGGATTTGTGCTTAATATAGTTTTTCTAAAAAATGTAGTATTTATGCTTAATCATACTATTTCTATATATTTCTGCCAGGTCCCCAGGCAGCTAATCCTCTGTGAGGACTCATACATACAAATACATATCAGGGCCTGCACGGCTTCCCAGCCAGCCAATCATATCTGGGGTCTGCCCTTTCTTCTCTCGTCATATCTCAGCGACAGATGTACAAAGAGCAATGCAAATCACAGTCAAAGTACACCAAAGTCCGCTGATTCACCCAGTACAAGAATTATGCTTCTAGTCCACCGAGTTTTTGAGTTACACGACGTTTTGTAACTGCAAAAAACGGCGTTTTTTGCCTCTCACCGCAATCTGATTCTGACTGCTCATCACCCTGTTTTCCAGGCGCTCGCTCTCTTTCCCAGTGGCGCAGTTGGCAATGACACAGGTCTGCAACCCAAAGGTCGTGGGTTCAATTACACCTTGGGCAACATGTGTTTTTTCCCTACAAATTAATACACTATCACAGACCACTAATTCATATTCATCATTTATTACAATTCTGCAACCTTTTATGATTTTAGCAGCTTTTCTAATATGGACCTCAGATTCTTCTTAACACTCCATGGCACAAATACTGTTCCCTTTAGGCTCTGTGTGTGTGTGTGTGTGTGTGTGTGTGTGTGTGTGTGAGAGAGAGAGCGAGAGAGAGACTTTTGATGGGAGCATCTTATTATATCACTTAAATTCAATATATTTAGACTGGTTGACTGAATTTGGTCCTGTGTGTGTCTCTCTGTGCATGTGTGTTTCCATATGTGCCCATATTTGTGATTGTGTGACTGTTATACTTTTTTTGCTGATTTTTTTTTTTTTTTCAATTAACAATTAGATTTGAGGGACCCTTAGCATGTTCAGGATTTTTCCAGCTGTCCATTTTGCTTTTCCAATTTTTCTATAAGTTATTACTGTTGTGCTAAGTCATAGCATTTCTGCTGCTTTTCAGTATTTGTGCTAAATACAGGATTTCTGCTAAATCATACTATTTCTGCTATTTTATGAGATTTGTGCCAAATACAGCATTTCTGCTAAATCATACTATTTCTACTATTTTATGAGATTTGTGCCAAATACAGCATTTCTGCTAAATCATACTATTTCTGCTATTTCATAAGATTTGTACTAAATATAGTGTTTCTGCCAAATATAGTATTTCTGCTTAATTATAGTATTTCTGCCATTTTATAGTATTTGTGCTAAAACATAGTATTTCTACTAAATGTAGTATTTATGCTTAATCATACTATTTGTATATATTTCTGCCAGGTCCCCAGGCAGCTAATCCTCTGTGAGGACTCATACATATAAAATTTACATATCAGGGCCTGCACGGCTTCCCAGCCAGCCAATCATATCTGAGGTCTGCCCTTTCTTCTCTCGTCATATCTCAGCGACAGATGTACAAAGAGCAATGCAAATCACAGTCAAAGTACACGAAAGTACGCTGATTCACCCAGTACAAGAATTATGCTTCTAGTCCACCTAGTTTTTGAGTTACACGACGTTTTGTAACTCCAAAAAACGGCGTTTTTTGCCTCTCACCGCAATCTAATTCTGACTGCTCATCACCCTGTTTTCCAGGCGTTCGCTCTCTTTCCCAGTGGCGCAGCTGGTAATGACACAGGTCTGCAACCCAAAGGTCGTGGGTTCAATTACACCTTGGGCAACATGTTTTTTTTCCCTACAAATTAATACACTATCACAGACCACTAATTCATATTCATCATTTATTACAATTCTGCAAACTTTTATGATTTTAGCAGCTTTTCTAATATGGACCTCAGATTCTTCTTAACACTCCATGGCACAAATACTGTTCCCTTTAGGCTCTGTGTATATGTGTGTGTATCAATATTTCTCCCATTTTAAAGTATTACTCCTCCATAATTGTATTTCTGTTAAATCAAAGTACTTTTACTACATCTTAGTTCTTCTGTTCAATCATAGTATTTCTGCTAAATCATAGTATTTTGCCAAATTATGGTTTTTGTGCCAAATCATAACATTTGTTTTATGTTATAGTATTACTACTAAGTGGAGGAATTTCTGTCATGTTACAGTATATGTGCTGATTACAGTATTTCTGCTAAATCATAGTATTTCTACTATATTATATTTTTCTTTCTAAATATAGCATTTCTGCTATATAATTGTATTACTGCTATGTTATAATATTTGTGCTAAACCAGAGTATATCTGCTGAAACATAGTATTTCTGCCGAATGATAGTATTTCTGTTAAATTACAGTATTTGTGCTAAAACATAGTATTTTTTAAAAAAATTTCAATATTAATAGTAAATTACAGTGTCTCTGGTAAATCACAGCATTTCTGCTTTGTTGTACTGTTTTTCTAAATCATAGTGTTTCCATAATGTTTAAGTATTTCTGGCTAAATATATTCTTTCTGTTATCTTATACTATTTCTCCTAAATTCTTGTATTTTTGAGAAGTTATCGTGTTTCTGGTAAGTTACAATATTTCTGCTAAGTTCTGCTATGCTATTGTATTTCTGCCAAGTATTATGTTTCCTCTAAGATATTGCAGTTCTGCTAAGTTACTACATTTTAGCAAAGTTCCTTTGCTTCTGCAAAGTCTTTACAAATTCTGCAACTTTTCAGCATTTTCTGCTAGTTTCAGCAGACAGCTTCAGCATTACAGCATCCACACTGCATTTTCGCAGGAAATGCAAATTTTTCTAGTTCCTGTTGCTTCCGTACGTTTTTCGGCACTTAACTACTCCTCCAGTTTTCAGCCGATTTTCTCGGTTCAAACTCTAAACTGTTCTGCCCTTTCTGCTAATTCCAGCTATGACTTTTGGTGTTTATTACTCTTATACTTTTTAAAATATTACACTTTTTTCCTTTAATTTGTCCCATTGAAATGAATGGGAAACTTCCACAATTCTGCTAAAACTTGCTTGTCTTTCAAACTTAACTACGTTCTCATGCTTTCACCTAGAAACTCCATTCAAACTTTAAAATGTTCTCAGATTATTGGGCTATTCCTGTCTGATTCAGCTTTTTCAGATCTTCTACCGTTTTAATCTTATCTCTCTTTAAGTTTTCAGTTGCAAAATTGTGATTTTTCAGAAAATACATGCGTTGCTATGGTTGCTATGCAATTAAGTCAGAGTGAGTGCTGGTCCGTTCTGAATTTTCTCTTCATGTCTAAACAACTTCTTGCTACTCACTCAATTTGCACTCAACCCCCACAAATTATACATCAAAACGTAGGTATTTTTGCTGGCTTTCAGACAATGTCACTATCTTTATTGTGAGGTTTACCGTTTTTTCGCAATTTGCCTCGGAGTGACACAAGGTCTGACAACTCCCCATTCAAAGTCTATGGGGAGGTTTTCAAATTCAGAGCTGAAATTCTGTAACGGGAGGCATTTTCAAATCGCCATATCTCTTTAACAAAGCAAAGTTAGGACATGAGGCTTGTGCCAATATATCTTCAGACACTGCTGACACTCACAGTGGAAGCAGTTTTTACAATTATCTTACCGTTGAGCAATGAATTACGTTTGTTTGAGGGGTGGAAATCTGTCCTTCTCTCAGTCTTCAAACTCTGGAAATGAAGCCGTTTCTTCTCTCGTCATATCTCCGCGACGGAGGTAGAAAGAGCAATGAAAATCGCAGTCAAAATACACCAAAGTCCGCTGATTCGCCCAGTACAAGAATTATGCTGCTAGCCCTCCTAGTTTTTGAGTTACACGACGTTTTGTAACTCCAAAAAACGGCGTTTTTCGCCTCTCACCGCGATCTATTTTCTGACTGCCCAAGTATCTGTCTTTCAGACCGCCGCCCCCTTTCCAGGTGGCGCAATCAGTAATGACACGGCTCTGCAGCTCAAAGGTCGTGGGTTCAATCCCACCTTGGTCCACGTTTTTTTTTTTTCACTACAAATTTATACACTATCACAGACCTGTAATTTACATTGCTAATTTATTACAATTCTGCAAAGTTTTATGATTTTAGCAGCTTTTCTAATATGGACCTCAGATTCTTGTTAACGCTCCATGGCAGAAACAAGTACACAGCCTGATGAAGCAGACTGAGGCAGTACCTCTGATTGGTGAATTTGAGCAGAACCAGGTTGTTCTTTCATTTCATTTTTCATTTATTTCACACATGGTTCAACAGTGTTTCTTTTTCTACATACAGAACCTTCTGCCTCTTTTCAGCAGAAATTCTGCTCATTCACCTCATCTGTTGTGTTGGAGTGCCCTCTTGTGGCGCCTTTTGGGTAGTGCCTTAGGAAACGTGAACACTCCAAAGAAGTGGTATCAGACTGGTTTGTAGTGGAGGAATTTGTTGCCAGTTTCTTTCATCTTTAATCCGTATTCATGTTGTAATGTAGTAACTTTTGTGGCACAAATACCACAATATGGCAGAAACACTATGTTTTGGCACAAATACTTTGATTTGGTATAGTTTAGCTTCTTCACCCCTTTTCAGCAAAATTTTCATTTTTTTCACCCCTTTTCAGCACAAATTCCATTTTTTTGGGCTGTTTTCAGAAAAAAAAACTCTTTTCAGCAGAAACTCTGCTGATTCATCTCTTTTCAGCACAAGTTTCTGCTCCTTTGCCTCTTTTCTGCAGAAATTCTGCTGATTCACCTCTTTTCTGCAAAATTTTCAGCCCTTTCACCTCTTATCAGCACAATTCTCAGCAGCTTCTGCTAATTTCAGCAGAATTGTCAGTCTGTCCACCTCTTCTCTGTGAGAATGTGTTTGGGTCAGTGAGATGAGTAGCTGCTTTGAGCCTGGTAGTATATCTGTTATGTTATAGTATTACTACTAAATCACAGTATTTCTGCCAATTCAAGGAGGCTGACTGTTACTAAGTGCATCAGTGTACATAGGTCATCTCTTGTGTTGGAGTGCCCTCTTGTGGCGCCTTTTGGGTAGTGCCTTAGTAAACGTGAACACTGCAAAGAAGTGGTATCAGACTGGTTTGTAGTGGAGGAATTTGTTTCCAGTTTCTTTTCATCTTACATCTGTATTCATATTGTAATGTAGTAGTACCACAATATGGCAAAAACACTATGTTTTGGCACAAATACTTTGATTTGGTATACTTTAGCTTCTTCACCCCTTTTCAGCAAAATTTTCATTTTTTTCACCCCTTTTCAGCACAAATTCCAGCTCTTTTGGCTGTATTCAGAAAAAAGACAACTCTTTTGAGCAGAAACTCTGCTGATTCATCTCTTTTCAGCGCAAGTTTCTGCTTCTTTGCCTCTTTTCTGCAGAAATTCTGCTGATTCACCTCTTTTCTGCAAAATTTTCAGCCTTTTCACCTCTTATCAGCTTCTGCTCATTTCAGCAGAATTGTCCGTCTCTCCACCTCTTCTTTGTAAGGGTGACTTTGGCTCAGGGAAATGAATAGCCACCTTTGAGCAGAAATTCTGCTGATTCATCTCTTTTCAGCGCAACTTATTGCTTCTTTACCTCTTTTCTGCAGAAATTCCGCTGATTTACCTGTTTTCTGCAAAATTTTCAACCTTTTCACCTCTTCTCAGCACAATTCTCAGCAGCTTCTGCTCATTTTAGCAGAATTGTCGGTCTCTCCTCCTGTTTTTTGAGAGAATGAGTTTAGCTCAGTGAGATGAGTAGCTGCCTTGAGACCAGGAGGGCCAGGTTCCAATCCTGCTCAGGGCGACATGTTTTTTTTCACCACCATACAACTTTTTGCAACTTTTCATCTTTTTCAGCTTTTCAGCAGACAGCTTCAGCGTTAAGGCATCCACACAGCATTTTCGCAGGAAATGCAAATTTTTCTAGTTTTAAGTTGAAACAACAAGTTATATTTTACAGTGTAGTTGCTCCGTTTTTTGGCACTTAACTACTCCCTCAGTTTTCAGCCGATTTTCTCAGTTCAACCTTTAAAAAATTCTGCTCTTTCTGCTAATGACTGCTATGACTTTTGGTGCTCATAACTTCTATACTTTTTGAGATATTGAATATTTTTTGCAATATTTTTGCCCATTGAAATGAATGGAACACATTATCAATGTGGTCACTTGTTTCTGCTCGCTGGGCTGAGCTGTGTTTTAGCTCAGTGAGATGAGCAGCCGTTCTCAGACTGGGAGGCCCGGGTTCAAATCCCGCTTATGGCAACATTTCTTTCAGTTAACAATTAAACTTTTTTAACTCTTTTTAACTCAATTTCAGCTTTTTCACCCCTTTTCAGCAAAATTTTCATTTTTTTCACCACTTTTCAGCACAAATCCCAGCTTTTTCAGCTATTTTCAGCAAAAACCTCTTTTCAGCAGAATTCTGAAAAGAGTTCTGCAGAACCCTTTTCAGCAGAAATTCTGCTGATTGAAGTCTTTAGCAAAATTTTCAGAATTTTCACCTCTTTTCAGCCTAAATTCTGCCTATTCACTTCCTCTGCAAAATTTTCAGCCTTTTCACCTCTTATTAAATCTCAGCTGTTTTCAGAAAAAACTCTTTTGAGCAGAATATCTGCTGATTCATCTCTTTTCAGTGCAACGTTCTGCTTCTTTACCTCTTTTCAGCAGAAATTCTGCTGATTCACTTCTTTTCTGCATAATTTTCAGCCTTTTCTCCTCTTATCAGCATAATTCTCAGCAGCTTCTGCTCATTTCAGCAGAATTGTCCGTCTCTCCACCTCGTCTTTGCAAGAATGAGTTTAGCTCAGTGAGATGAATAGCTTCCTTTAGACCAGGAGGGCCAGGTTCGAATCCTGCTCAGGGCAATGTTTTTTTTTTTTTTACCACCATACAACTTTTGCTACTTTTCATCTTTTTCAGCTTTTCAGCAGACAGCTTCAGCGTTAAGGCATCCACACAGCATTTTCGCAGGAAATGCAAATTTTCTAGTTTGCATTGCAACAGGATTTTTAAAATAAAGTTGCTAATCTAGCTGCTAATCCAAATGTTAATCCCTGAGCTAATTTGTGAGCTAACAGGAAAGGGATTGAAATGAGGAGTGGAGTCGCCATTTTTAAAAAAAAACATTTTAAAAACCAGTTTTTTAACATAGAATTCAAAAATGAATTTACAAATGCCAAATTTATTCTATAATTCAGTATTTAATCACAGAATTCTTTATTTTGATGCGCATGGTTCTTGTGGTCCCCCATAAATTCCCTATATACAATATTGTTTTTAATGAGCAGCTTCAGGTTTTTATCCTGTTCTTCTTCACTTAGACGACATCATCTTCACATTTTAATGTTTTACAATAACAAAATATCAGAAACAATTACCGACTCTGTAGGCATGAAAATATAGATGTACAACTTGTAGACTTGTGTTACTTCTATGTTTGGAAGGTGACACAGTTCAGGGTCTGAGTTAGAAAGTTGTGGCTCATAACTTATTGTTCTACCCAAGTACGGATCTAAAAGCCCAACATAAAGCAATAAAAGATCAAAGTATTACATAATACATAATGTACATAAATAATCTATATGCTTCATGTCAATGATCTGTGTGTGTGCTGGTTGAAGGTCTGACATCAGTATCACGTCACCTGTGAGCAACAAGCAGAGAACAGGTGAGTCTGTTTATATTAACAACCTCCACAGATGTTAGCAGATTATGATCAGATTATGAGCTGGAACTAAATGATGATTCAACTCCATTCATCATAAATCTGAGCCTCAAATATAGAAAAATTACTTTTATCATTTCATCTTCATCTTTACACTAAAATGTCCACAAACATGTCTAACACAAGCAGCATTTATCATCATCTAAAAGCTTCAGGTGAACATTTCATTCCACTCTTGTCTATGGTGCAGGCGTACTGCTCCTGAAGATACTTCCTGTCAAATTTCTGTCCAGTAGACTGATCACCGAGACAACCAGAGAAGTGAAGAGTGGCTTTAAACCTGGAGGAGAGGAGCACCAGGGACAGAGCCAAGGTCACCACAGAGAACGGGATGCTTTCATATTCCCGTCCTGGGAGGATGAACGGGATGACGATGCGGTTCCTTCCTGGTGGGCCGTGTTCAGCTGAGAGAGACTCAAAGTCTTTCCATACTCCATCATCATCATCATCTGGTGAAAGGGGGCTAACCGTGATGTTTGGGACCATCTGTGCTCCAGCTTTCTTGAGTGAGTTCCAGTGATCTGGCAGGTTCACAGGTCGATGTTTGTCATCAGGAATCGTACAGCCTTTTTCTTTCCTACAGTAAAAAACTCTGTGCTGAGGCCTCAGTTTTCCTGTAGCAACACTGTATGCTAAACCAGAACTGACGCAGTTCCAGGGAGAATACAGCAGCACGTCAATGATGGTGGGCAGAGGCAGGTAACAGCTGGCTGGGATCATGAAGTCTCTGATTGAACTATGAGCCACAAAGCTGATGTGAACATCATCACTGTGGTTCTTCTTCTCCTCCTCATCAATGTGTTTCTTCAGGAAGTCAAACATGTCTGTGAGTTTGCTGAAGGTGTCAGTTTCTGAGTTTTTTCTCAGCCACTGCCGGACGACTTCATCTGTGCAGCTTCTCATTGCCAGCTTTGTCAGTCTTTGCCTTTCATCACAGCTGCTCAGTCTGTCTGCTCTGTAGTGTTTAAATACGCGTAACCTCTGAAACAATTTGCTGAAACAGGAATTATAGAAAAAACATTTTAAGCACGGCAAACAATTAATCTGTCCACAGATGGATCCTGAAACAAAACACAGAGAAAATCTTCTCGTTTCATTTCACTCTTAGTTTCCAGACTTACTCCAGTTCCTCGTTTCTGTCCATCTCCTCAGAGGAAGTTCGACTGTCTTTAACGTTGTCCTTCAGGTGCTTCCTGTGGTCAATAATCGACAGCATGTGGGTCAGATCTCAGGTACATGAATACAGACTCTTGGCTTATCTTTGGTATTTTGAAAAGCTTGCAGTAAAATTGATTTGAGTTCAGTTAAAGATTATTTCGTTGCTGGGAAACAAACACTCTTTGCACACCTGTGTCCTCAAACTGAAAGAAGAAGAACGTTCCTGCATCATAGACGTCGTTTATTTGTCTGATTTAAACCTGAATAAAATCCTAACAACAACTATCTGCTGTTTGTATTCATGCTTCATGCTTGGTTGGTTAAAAACTGTTGATGACATTTATACCATAATGTATGAATGTTCAGTTATGGACCAGCCTGCTCATCATGTGGACAAACTAACAAAAGAACATTTCAGAAAGACAAAAACGTCTGCTTACCTGCTCCAAAACGTCCACTCTGACCCTGTGCAGCCTGTGGAATAGAATAGAATAGGACAGGATAGACCTTTAGTCGTGGCACGCCACCATGCTGCAGGTCTCTGATTGGCTGACTAAACAAGCTGTATGGTATGAAAGTACCTGGACAGACACCAAATGAAAGTAAAAACTGAGCGGGGATTCCCCAAATGTGAAAACAAAAGTAAAAACATGACTCAGAGTTTCAGTACAAAGAGCTCAGAGCTGCGGTCACATTCATGAACATGAAGTTAGGCCTCTACACCAACGTGACCGTGTGGATTTCATCTGCCCATCACTGGTGGATTTAATAGCCCTTCCCACAGCCACAGGTGTCAGTGGCTCCAACTTCGGGGCCCACACCTTTCTGATGAACCCACACCTGTTTGCTTCATCTTATTTCTGTTTCATGTGGTTCTTTGTTTTCTGCTTTGGCTGTGAGAAACAGATTTTTGTTATAAAAACATTACATACAGATGCTGCTATAAGTTTGTTTACAACCTCTCTCTCCCACAGCGTGTCTGTGTCCTGTCTTCCTCACCCAACCCCCAGCTGGTTGCGGCAGATGGCCCCGCCCCTCCCTGAGCCTGGTTCTGCTGGAGGTTTCTTCCTGTTAAAAGGGAGTTTTTCCTTCCCACTGTCACCAAAGGTCTTGCTCACAGGGGGTCATATGATTGTTGGGTTTTTCTCTGTATGTATTACTGTAGGGTCTACCTTACAGTTAAAGCACCTGTTGTGATTTGATGCTGTAGAAATAAAATTAAATTACATCTTTATTCTTTCTTTTCTTTTATATTATTAAAAAAATTAAAACAAAGATGAAGCAGTCAGCCATCTTCTCCATGTCCTGTTTTATTAGGAGCAATAAAAAAGCTGAGGCGTCGCCCTGAAGCCTGACCTTTGTGTTCATGTATTCTGTCATGGTCCTGGGTTGGTGACCCGGTGTTTTTGGTTTTTGTACTTTTACTTGTGACATTGTTATGTATTATGACTGTTTTGGTTTCCTAGGGTTTAGTTTGTGCTCCCTCTGTTTGGTGTTCCTGCCTGTGGATCCCCTCTAGTGTAGTCAAGTCTCTGTGTTTAACCCAAGTCTCTGAGGCTGTGTCTTTGCGTGTGTGTGTGTGTTTTTCCTGTTTTACTTTACTTTACTCCCAGCTGTGCCCTCCGTACTGTGTCTCATTCCCTCGTTATCCTTCTGTGTATTTAAACCTTGTGTCTGCCTCTGTTAGTTGCTGGTTCGTCTGCGTATCTCCCTCCATCGTCTCTGGGTGTCTCTCCATGTCTCACTGCATCTCCGTGTGTGTCTCTAGGTTTTAGGTTTGTTTTCTATGTTTAGTTTTCCCAGTTTAGGCTTTACTCAGTTCTGCTTTTCACCACTCTCACCTTTGTTGTTTGAGCACGCTCCTTCAATAAAGCTCCCTCACTTCAGTAATGTCTGCATCCTGGGTCCTTTAATAATTTACACACTGCTTGCCGCGCAATCTGTGACAGGAACAGCTGTAAATGATTTGCAGGTCTGTGTGTCTGCTTCATGAGCCAAAACCTCTGCGAGCAGCCACAGCTCAGGTTGTTCGAGTCACGTCAGGACACAGAGGTCATGACCTATTACCACCACCAGATATCACTGGAGCTAAAACCCGAGTCAGTTCTCTAACCTGGAACAGAAGACAGAGCCACTTTCTTATCTGAACACATTTTTATTTATGTCACGTGTCTGTGAGACTTTGGAGCTTAAAACAGATTTAAATCACCGGATTTACTGAAAGAAGTTTTCATGTGGTGATGTGTTCTTACATAATGCTTCTTTATGTCACGGCTGCCGAGGCGAGCCGTGTGGTGTTGGAGGAAAGGAGGACCCAAAATGCAGGAAGTGACTGATGATTCGAGTGACGTTTATGTACAAGTGGTGGAGTGGCAAAACAGGCAGTGAGGGAAGAGAATCTACAGAACAAACCTAAACTGGGAAAACTAAATAACAAACCAGAGATCATACAAACGGGGTGAGAGGCAGAGAGACGCAGACGAGGAACAGGACACCGTGGAACACAGAGATACGCAGATAGCGCAGACTGACACAGAGTAACAAAGCTGGGAGAAATCAGAGCTGACGGGACAGGGGAAACGTAAACTGAACACACTCACATCAGACAGAGACCTTCACAATAAAACAGGAAACTCAGACATGGGGAACCAAACAAGACGAAGAACTAAACAGACAGATTCAGAAAAGATGGGGTGACACCATAGACAGACAGAGACACAGACGCAGACTCAGAGGCGGACCGAATATAACACATAGAACTCAAACAATAATAATCATCATCATCATAATAAACTAGAAAATGATAATAAACTAAAGCGCTGGGTCACCGACCCAGGACCATGACACTTTACTGATATGTAAGCATCAGATATATAAATAAAACCTGGGAGGTTTTATTTAAAACTGAATTTATGCCTGGACTAGCTCTAATCTTCCTTTAGGAAACAAGCTTAGTTTAGTACTATTTTATACCTTTACTGCAGAAGCAGATTTCTGTAATCACCATCAATAAAGACTTCAAGGAGATGGTAGTGATGTCAGAGCTGTACGTATTGACCTGATCAATATGGAAGTTCATGTTTCTTTGATTTGATCAGTTTTTAAAAGCGGTTGTTTCTCTGTTGTCGGCTTCGCTATCTGTATTCACAGCTTACCCATAGACCAACAGAACGTCCAAGCCATCGTGCAGTGGCTGCAACCCACCAGCCTTAAACAAATGCAGGGTTTCTTAGGTTTCGATCATTTCTATTGGCACTTCTGGGAGCAAAAGATCCTTTTCTCATCTGGACATACCATCTGAACTTAATCCATCACATTTTCAGTGAAATCTGATCCTGATTCACATCAGAATGAAGAACTTTAAGTATATTAAGAACTGGTTTCTAACATTTATTACAGATCTAACTGATCACTGACTGATAGAAACAGAAGAATATTAAGAATTGTACTCTGACAACACTTTGAGATGTGTGAATAATATATGGATTAAATGCAAATTCTAATAGTCACTTAAAATTGAACAAAATCAGATCGTCTTTATATTTGAAATATATAATATATACTGATACTATTATTATGAATAATAATAATAGTAAATGATGGTGATTGATAGGTTTGTAGCTTGAACCTATTCGCTGGAACGTTGAAGACAATTTAATTACACAGCAAGCAAGACACAAGTAGGCAAAGTTCTTTATGTTTCACGTGCACGGGAGAGAACTGGACAGGCGCCGTTCCTTCGCTTGACCCCAGTTGCTCTCGTCCGCTCTCCCGTAACACTGCTCTTTTATTGTGGTTACATGAATATGCATAGGTTCATTAACATATGACATCTTACATAGGTATGCATGTGAACAGAGAATACTCTGTGTGTGTGTGTGCAATTGTGTGTGTGTGTGTGGGGGGGGGGTGTCAAACCATGACCCCATATATGACTTCCCTAAACCTGCTGGCCTGGAAGTCCAGCAGTTCATCTGAACAAAATGCACTTAGTCTAAAACAGATATAGATACATTTATCCCACACATCCTATCACTACACAATCAATTATACACCTCTAAGCATATATGGTTAAATATTCCTAAGCATAAATGACAATCAACATTACAAATCTAACAGTGATAACCATATTAAGTGTGTGTCTCAGCTGGAAGTCGTTCTCCTCTCGTGGTTTTCTATATCACGCAGACTACAACAACACAAAGAATCACCTGCAGACCGCTGAGCAGGTTCCATCTGGTTCTGTAGGAGGTGGAGTAAACCCCAAAGGGCTCTCTGTAGATCAGAACAGTTTTTCTGCTGACAAACACTGAAAAAAGTAAGAATAAACACATCAATACTCTCCTGCATCATCCAGTGAGGCATTAGAGATTACCAGGCTGTTGTTGGACCGAGTAATTCTGTTTTGACACCAAACTTCTCACTCTACACAATATTGCATTCTGTTTGGATCAACTTCATTAACCAACTGGAAACATGTCAGTTATTCTCTCAGCAGTGCATCTGACAGTGACTTCATCTCCCTCTGAGAAGACCTCAACTGCAGCTGGACCAGATTTAGGGCACTACAAGCTCATACTCTTGTTTCATGGTTTGATCTGCATAGCTGTACCAACCTGAATCATTTAACATCAGTGATAGAAACACCAGTTTTTACTGACTACCTGTGATTCAAAGGGAAGGCCATCTTCTCCCAAAGCGGTGGCTGTTCATGACTGAAGGGACACAGCAGCACAGCTGTCTCTCCCTCTGACTGATAGACGGACTTTGTTTTTTTTTGGTCAAATCTGTCACTGCTCACACATGATGGTTCATCACCAGGCAGATGTAAAATGTTTGTGACGTGTTGAATACATGCAGAAGTGATGTGTTTTTCACCTCCAAGAAACTTTCTTCTAAATTGTTCGCGTACAAAATGTTTGAGTCCTGGAAGCTTCCTCATATTTGATCCCCTGTCAGACTCTCACCTGCTCCGTCACATCATCCACTTTTGCTTCATGCATCATAATATCTGTTGTTTTCTTATCCACTGTCCTACAAACAGTCAGGCTGATGTTTCTCTCGTATGTCACGTTGCCCTGAGTCCAGCACATGTCTTGGTACAGTCCAGAGTCCGAGTGGGTCAGGTTGTTGAGAGTAAAATAAGGATCATATAATGTCTCAAGAACTAAGAGTCGTCCGTTCAGATCTTCATGTACATTTGTTTTCCAGGGGTCAGAGATGTTCCACAGGACAAGAGGATCTTTACCAACAATTTTAGTGGTGCAGGAGTGCAGGAGTCGTCCCTACCTGGAAAATTAAATTCCAAAGACTCCTCTCTTATGACAATAAATTCATCTGTATGAATGTTAAATGGTAAATGGCCTGTATTTGTATAGCGCTTTACTTAGTCCCTAAGGACCCCAAAGCGCTTTACATATCCAGTCATCCACCCATTCACACACTGGTGATGGCAGCTACATTGTAGCCACAGCCACCCTGGGGCGCACTGACAGAGGCGAGGCTGCCGGACACTGGCGCCACCGGGCCCTCTGACCACCACCAGTAGGCAGCGGGTGAAGTGTCTTGCCCAAGGACACAACGACCGAGACTGTCAGAGCTCGAACCGGCAACCTTCCGATTATAAGACGAACTACCAACTCTTGAGCCACGATCGCCCAATGTTTGTGATGAAAGTGAACAGCAGGGAGAAGCAGAGTTGTGTGACAGCAGCCATCCTGCTCAGAAGTCTCCTCGTGAGTGTCATACTCACGATTGCTCACGCACACAGCTTAGAGGGAACATTGGTGTTGACTAAAGTCTCCTCCTCCTCTGTCTCTAACAGAGCAGCAGTGTATGTGGACTGTCCTGCTGGCACTCTGTCCTTCTACAGAGTCTCCTCTGACACTCTGATCCACCTCCACACCTTCAACACCACATTCACTCAAACTCTTTATCCTGGGTTTGGGTTTTATTCTTGGTCTCCTGGTGCCTCAGTGTCCCTGTGCTGAGTGGAGTGTAAAGAGTGTCTCCTGTTAGAGAAACACTCTGACTGTTGAACAGATAGTTCAGTCTGTACATGTCTGTCTCTTTCACTCACAAACACGTTTTCACATTCATGGATTCAATCAGTTGATGTTTGAAACTCTTCTAAATGATTCGTTGTAAACTTCTTCCTCTTCAGTCACAAACAAACTGGAAGTGATGTCACATGTGTTCCTGTCCACACAGCAGAATGAGTCTATTGCTGACAGTGATGTACAAACAGAGTGAGCATTTCTGAGGCCAAAATAAACTGAGTAGTTCACTGAATGAACACTGTGAGCTCAGTTCCTTCATCATTAGTATGGATTATATATGTATATGTATTATATTAGTATCATATATATCAGGTGCTGCTGGTTTCAGTCACTGTGCAAATGTGCTGTTTGTAAGGTTGTAAAGCTGCAGTCAGCTGAGACTGAAGAAGTCACCTGATCAGTGAGCAAACGTGAAAACGTCCAGATGAACAGAATCAACCTTTTGGGATCAGCCAGCAATGCAGCATCATTGTTGTTCAGGTTCAGAGGTTTGCAGGAATGAACTGATGACCAGAAACAGCTGCAGAGTCCAATAAAATACCAGCTGGAGTTCAGCTGCATTTGAAGAAGTCAAAGAAAAGTAAGGATGGCAAAGGGCGATGTTTTCTTCCAAAGAACTGAAAACATGGTCGACGCCTCATTAGAAGAATAATCTGGACATTTGTGAGGAACTCTAACCAAGAAAGCAACACAAGAAAGCAACGTCACACAGATCCAACAGACAGTTTCCATGACTGGAAGTGTTCAGTGTAAAAATGCTCCATTGCATTATTGCATCCTCTCACCACAGGAGGTGCTGTTGGCACCACTGATTGCTGATCAGCTGTTCTCTGATGATCTGATTGATCCTGTGAATAACGGGACTCACTGAACTCTGTGACACAGTGAAGATTAAAGAGTTTAACATCTGACTGACGTCACACAGACAGAAGGATGAACCAGTGAGGCACAGAACACAGTTACTGGAGATACTGGATCAGCTCCATGTGAACCTCTGATGGAGAAGCTGCTGACCCAGAGAAACATCAGGACATGACAGGCAGCTGCACTGATCTAACAACATGTAGCAGAGCTGATCTATGTTAGAGGATCTATCACAGCAGCTGAAAGTCCAACACTGGATACCAGCTGAGCCTGTGCTGAGTGTTACAGGAAAAGAAACACTGACACTGGTAGACACAGTGATGCTGACTGGGGCACAGAGCTGAATGATGCAGCATCAGGACACTGTTTCAGTCTGACTGACAGAGAAACCTGTAGCTGCATCTACATGTGAGGCAGAGGCCACACAAGCAGGTTTCTATGTTTCACAGTGACTGAGATCTTCAGTGGGGGTGGACATGCTCCTGTACAGACCTCTGAGGAGAACCAAGGTGCAGTCAAAGAGTCCAGTCTGTCCTCACAGATGTCAACATGTGGTTTCATCAGGTCTGCTGTCAGCTAGCAGGCTCACATCAGAATCACTGTTCCTGAAAAACACAGTCTGTGTGACATCATCAGTCAGCTGATCGTCCCAGATCTGAATGGTTTCTGTCTCTACTGAGGAAGTCAGAGAATCTCACTGAGGTGTGGATCAGGTCTGAGTGACCTGTGGAGGGACAGCTTTAAACAGTCCACAGGTCTCACGTCCTGCTCAGTCTGGTAGCAGATACCTTGTATTGTTCCAGATGTGCTGACATCACCAGCAGCAGCAGCAGCACAGCTGTGTGATACGATGAATCTCAGTTATTGATCCAACACACAGTAAATACAAAGATCAGGATTTATGAGAGTAATCATTATGAGTCTGAACACATGATCACTGAATGTTAGTCTCCACAATAATAAGCTAACACAAGCAAACACAGCTTTCAGCTCTTATTTTGAAACTTCTTTAGAGAGCTGTGATGTGAGCGTGCCTGGCTCTGAGGCACTTGGGTCAGCCTCTGTTGTTTAGAAGTGTTACAGACTGTGAATGACACAGACCTGTCAGTTTCATGTTTGTCTGTAACACAGCTCAGGGCTCCATGCTGAACGCATCCATCCAGTGTTATTGATCCAGCACTAATACCAGCATTGGGATCAATACTACACAATCACATGTGTCCACGTGATGGATTTGACCAGCTTTATTCATTAATGATCAATCAACTTATTTACTGCATCTGAGTCCAGCTTCATTTAAATGATCCAACCATGAAAATGACATCAGTCCTACAGAAGCACTTAATGCTAACAGGAAGTCATTTATTAAGGTGGAATAACACAGAGACACACAACCACTCACAGTTAACCTGACCCCACTAACTGCATGTGTTTGGACTGTGGGAGGAAGCCGGAGTACCGGAGAGGACGCACACAAACACGGGAGAACATGAAGCACTGAAACAAAGATGGTGGATTTGACCTCAGGACCAGGCGCGTCATTTCCAGGGGGGTTACGGGGGTCATGACCCCCAATAATCAGATCCAGCCAGTACAATTTCATCATTCCAGTTTATAAAATTATGAATTATCTTGTTGATTTCTTTAAACGTTTCAATTATTGCCAGACTTATTTCTGACAGGAACAGAAGAAACCACAGCAAACTGTTCCAGTTATTCATCTTCATCACAATCTATTTATTTATGATGGTGTCTTCAGTCTGAGGGTTTGAAGTTTCCATGTCTGTATGATGTGTGGTGTGAAGGCTGCTGGTTAAACTGGGACTCACTGTTTAAAGCACTGAGTGCTCATAGAGAGATGCTCCATGAGTCCCAGTACAGACTACAAACATGGTGGAAACTTAGCTTTGATATCCACACACTCTGCACGTCTGTGAGTAACTGTGATGAAGATGTGCAGAGATCTGTGTACAAACAGGAGAAAGACTGTAAAGACTCTGTGCTTCTAACAGCCTCTGTTAACATATGTGAGGCTGTTTGTTGTTGTTGCCATGGAGCTTTTCACTGTTTGGGTCAGCAGGTCATGTGATCAGGTTTGTTCTGTGAAAGCTGGACGATGGTTCAGTGTCAGGGTTTGTTTGCATTCATCAATAAATATCTAAATAAATCAAAGACTCCATGTTTGTTCTTTCATCATGTGACCTCTGCTCATCCATCTCTGTGTGTATCAGGATACATTTAGTTCATAATACACAGAAAAATCAGAGTTATTACCTGTAATAAATGTGAAAGTAGAGATTCCTGCAGTGATAACCAGGCAGGACTGAAACACATCCAAGCTGTCACCACGGTAACAGCACCGTCCATCCACAGGTGAGGGGAGGAGCAAAAAGAGGCACTTTCATTATTTCATTATTTTATACTAAAAACACTCAACTAATGTTTCTAATATGAAAACAAATAAGCCCACATTAATGTGAGCATTTATTAAATAATAATAATAATGATTTCCTCCTGATCTCATTTCCATAGCAGAGAAAACTGTGGTGTATATTGAGGTGGAGGGTGTGGTCTATGGCTCAGGTGTAGAGTGAGGGTGGGGTGCACCACAGCAGCATGCTGGGACTGCTGAGGGTGGAGGAGGGAGTGATGATGACATCAGAGCTGCAGCAAAGCAGTCAGCAGCACAGAGACCAGTGAATACACAGTCTATTCATCTTTGCATAGATACAATAGCGTTGTATTTGGTGTATGTGGTTGGCCAAATTTGGCCCGCAGGGCAGAGTTTGACACCTATGGTCTAAGGACACTACCTTGTCATGTTGTCACGGCTGGGGCAGCAGTCGTGTTGTGGAATGAAAGGAGGACCCAAAAGGTCAGCCGACTGATGATATGAGTGAGAGTTTATTTACAGAGTGGCAGGGTGGCAAACAAGCAGTGGGGCATGACAAATATCTGAGGACACCTAAACTGGGAGAACTAAAATAACAGACCTGGGAGCATACGTAAAAGGGATGAGAGGCAGAGAGACGCAGACGAAGAACAGGAACCGTGGAACACAGAGTAACGCAGACGAGCTGACAATGAACGCAGATCGACACCCACTAAATATACAAACACAAGGTAATCGGGTAATCACACACAGGAGGGGAGAACAGCTGATCCTAATACACACGATGACTGGAGGACACAAGCTGAACACAATGACAACAGACACAGATGTTCAGAATAGAACGGGAAATCCAGAACACGAGCCTTCAAAGTAAAACAGGAAACACACAGACTGATTTACAACACAACACGGGGATAAGAACAGAGCATCGAGGACAGACACAGGTAGGGCTGATAAAACACTAAACTCCAGATTCAACCCTAAACTAATACAAAATCAGAATAAACACAAGGCACAAAAAAGAACTTCAAGGAAACACAAAACGGTGGGTCAAAATGACCCAGGATCATGACACACGTAGGTAGGTAGTGTCCTTATGAGCATCCTTCCCCTGAATTCGGACACAGCATACAGGGAGTGCAGAATTATTAGGCAAATGAGTATTTTGTCCACATCATCCTCTTCATGCATGTTGTCTTACTCCAAGCTGTATAGGCTCGAAAGCCTACTACCAATTAAGCATATTAGGTGATGTGTATCTCTGTAATGAGAAGGGGTGTGGTCTAATGACATCAACACCCTATATCAGGTGTGCATAATTATTAGGCAACTTCCTTTGCTTTGGCAAAATGGGTCAAAAGAAGGACTTGACAGGCTCAGAAAAGTCAAAAATAGTGAGATATCTTGCAGAGGGATGCAGCAGTCTTAAAATTGCAAAGCTTCTGAAGCGTGATCATCGAACAATCAAGCGTTTCATTCAAAATAGTCAACAGGGTCGCAAGAAGCGTGTGGAAAAACCAAGGCGCAAAATAACTGCCCATGAACTGAGAAAAGTCAAGTGTGCAGCTGCCAAGATGCCACTTGCCACCAGTTTGGCCATATTTCAGAGCTGCAACATCACTGGAGTGCCCAAAAGCACAAGGTGTGCAATACTCAGAGACATGGCCAAGGTAAGAAAGGCTGAAAGACGACCACCACTGAACAAGACACACAAGCTGAAACGTCAAGACTGGGCCAAGAAATATCTCAAGACTGATTTTTCTAAGGTTTTATGGACTGATGAAATGAGAGTGAGTCTTGATGGGCCAGATGGATGGGCCCGTGGCTGGATTGGTAAAGGGCAGAGAGCTCCAGTCCCACTCAGACGCCAGCAAGGTGGAGGTGGAGTACTGGTTTGGGCTGGTATCATCAAAGATGAGCTTGTGGGGCCTTTTCGGGTTGAGGATGGAGTCAAGCTCAACTCCCAGTCCTACTGCCAGTTTCTGGAAGACACCTTCTTCAAGCAGTGGTACAGGAAGAAGTCTGCATCCTTTAAGAAAAACATGATTTTCATGCAGGACAATGCTCCATCACACGCGTCCAAGTACTCCACAGTGTGGCTGGCAAGAAAGGGTATAAAAGAAGAAAAACTAATGACATGGCCTCCTTGTTCACCTGATCTGAACCCCATTGAGAACCTGTGGTCCATCATCAAATGTGAGATTTACAAGGAGGGAAAACAGTACACCTCTCTGAACAGTGTCTGGGAGGCTGTGGTTGCTGCTGCACGCAATGTTGATGGTGAACAGATCAAAACACTGACAGAATCCATGGATGGCAGGCTTTTGAGTGTCCTTGCAAAGAAAGGTGGCTATATTGGTCGCTGATTTGTTTTTGTTTTGTTTTTGAATGTCAGAAATGTATATTTGTGAATGTGGAGATGTTATATTGGTTTCACTGGTAAAAATAAATAATTGAAATGGGTATATATTTGGTTTTTGTTAAGTTGCCTAATAATTATGCACAGTAATAGTCACCTGCACACACAGATATCCCCCTAAAATAGCTAAAACTAAAAACTACTTCCAAAAACATTCAGCTTTGATATTAATGAGTTTTTTGGGTTCATTGAGAACATGGTTGTTGTTTAATAATAAAATTATTCCTCAAAAATACAACTTGCCTAATAATTCTGCACTCCCTGTATATCTCTTGGCTTGCCTGGGAACACCATGATGTTCCCCCAGACAAGCTGGAGGAGGTGGTGAGGAAGAGGGTGGTCTGGGCTTCTCTACCTAGGCTGCTGCCTCCTTGACCGGCCCTGGATAAGCAGAAAAATATAAATGGATGGTTAGATGACTAGAATATTTGCTATGGTCTTAAGAGATGGACCAACATGTAGCCAAATATCCATGCTTTAAGGAAATGAGATGTAATGTTTTAAATTCTTTTTCCAGAACATTTTCCAACAGTATCTCAACGTAACCTTATATCTGAACTGAAGAAAAAGTTCCAGTGTGTGTTTGAGGGGATCGCTAAAGCAGGAAACCCAACCCTTCTGAATCAGATCTACACAGAGCTCTACATCACAGAGGGAGGGACCGCAGAGATCAATGATGAACATGAGGTCAGACAGATTGAAACAGCATCCAGGAAACCAGACAGACCAGAAACAACAATCAGACAATTGGCTGGCATTGAGATTGGCATTGAGAAAACAGTCTAAACACAGAACTTCAAGAAGAGATTCAGAAATGAGGAGCAGGCCAGCAGGATCATCTCCCACATCAAGACATCACGAAGCCTCCACATCATGTGCCACATCCCAGTCTTCTGCTGGATCACTGCTACAGTTCTGGAGGATGTGCTGGAAACCAGAGAGGGAGGACAGCTGCCCAAGACCCTGACTGAGATGTACATCCACTTCCTGGTGGTTCAGGCCAAAGTGAAGAAGGTCAAGTATGATGGAGGGGCTGAGACAGATCCACACTGGAGTCCAGAGAGCAGGAAGATGATTGAGTCTCTGGGAAAACTGGCTTTTGATCAGCTGCAGAAAGGAAACCTGATCTTCTATGAATCAGACCTGACAGAGTGTGGCATCGATATCAGAGCAGCCTCAGTGTACTCAGGAGTGTTCACACAGATCTTTAAAGAGGAGAGAGGACTGTACCAGGACAAGGTGTTCTGCTTCATCCATCTGAGTGTTCAGGAGTTTCTGGCTGCTCTTCATGTCCATCTGACCTTCATCAAGTCTGGACTCAATCTGCTGGAAGAACAACAAACCACCTCCAAGAATTCTGAAACAGGAGAATCCGCAGAGAAACACTTCTACCAGAGTGCTGTGAACAAGGCCTTACAGAGTCCAAATGGACACCTGGACTTGTTCCTCCGCTTCCTCCTGGGTCTTTCCCTGCAGACCAGTCAGACTCTCCTACGAGGACTGCTGACACAGACAGGAAGTATCTCAGGAATCACTCTAGCAACAGCCCAGTACATGAAGAAGAGCATTTATTGTTTTTGCGTAGAATTTTTATTCATTTGTAAGTTTAGGCAAGGCAAGTTTATTTATATAGCACAATTCAACAACAAGGTGATTCAAAGTGGTTTACAGAGACTTTAAAAAAACAAAACAAATAAAAGGCATAATTTAAAATTGATTAAAAAAACAGTAGATATAATCAGAACAGTAGATAAAGTCAATAGTTAAAATGTAAGTTTTGAAATTTAAGCTTAAAAGTGTGGATTTGGTTTAAGTGAAGTTTTACTAACCTGCTCAGAAGAAGACAATAAGTTATTGCACCCTGGTAACATCAGTCTTTATTCATGTTTTTATCTTCAGACTTAACATCTGTGAATTCTCAGAGGAAAACTGTGAAGCTCTGTCATCAGTTCTTAGCTCACAGACCTCTAGTCTGACAGAGCTTTACCTGAGTATCAAAAACCTGCAGGATTCAGGAGTGAAGCGTCTGTCAGCTGGACTACAGAGTTTAAACTGTAAACTGAATACGCTGAGGTCAGATCTAATTAGGTTGTTTTTTTTTAGAATTATTAATTAAATATTTATCAAAGTTCATCCATATGATGTTGTTTCTTATTATGTGATTATTTCTTTTAAAAATAGAAATACTGGATTTAATATTGTGAAATATATTAACAAACTCTACATGACTATTATAGAATGTCTTTTATTTTTCAGACTGAGTGGCTGTAACCTCTCAGAGAGAAGCTGTGAAGCTCTGTCCTCAGTCCTCAGCTCCCAGTCCTGTAATCTCAGAGAGCTGGACCTGAGTAATTCTGACCTGCAGGATTCAGGAGTGAAGCTTTAGTCTGCTGGACTAAAGAGTTCACAATGTGCAGTTGAAACTCAGGTCACGATTAAAACTTTTCCACCAATGATCATTTAAAATGTGAATTATATTATTGCATAAACCGGTAACCTTTATAAAGCTGTCAAGTGAATGTTTATTTACATTTGAGAGGAATTTTAGACTCTGAATTACTTTTTCAAAAATTGTTACTGTCACGGACCCGGCTCTGGAGGACTCGGGGGTCCGTGAGCAGTTTTGACTGTTGTTGTTGTTGTTATTATTATTATTATTATTATTATTATCGTTATTATTTGGTGATGTGTGTGTTTTTCTGCAGGAGGAAGAGTGGTCCAGAAAGGCAGCATGCACGGGGTGTGCGGAAACACAACAGCGGGGAGCACGAGCACGAGCACAGACATCGGAGGGAAGCACGCACACGGGGTTCAAGGGAGCAACGGGGAGTTATTGTGTTTACAGCTTTTCACTGTAAATAAAGAGCAGTGTTTGCATCGCAGAGTCTGCGTTTTGGGTCCTCCTTTCCCCACATCCCCACGGTCTGCCAGCCAGACCGTGACAGTTATTGTCATGTTTATTTATTTAAAAAATGCACCCTGTACTGGATAATTTAAAGATTTGGGGCTCCTTTGTGGCCATAAGGTATAAATTGATTTCTTTACGAATAAAGTTAGGAGGTTATTAGTGATTAGTGATTGTTTGGCTGTTTGTTTTTCATTCACAGTATTTACTTTTCAAGGCTGACTCCTCAAAATTAGATGTTTTTCTTTTCTTTTGCAATACTTGCCATCCACCAAATCTTCTTGGTTGATTTCTGTCTGTCTGTATTCTGAAGGTTTTTACAGTTTATTCATTACAGTTAGATTTAAAGAATATTAGACTCCTAACTTAAGAAATACAGCGGAACTCCGACTTACGAAATTAATTTCTTCCTGAGGGTCTTTCGTAAGTCGAGAATTTTCATAAATCGAAGCACCCATCGCGCCTTTTCAGTGAACGATAGGCTATAGGCTAATTGCTAACTGCAACAACAATACGTCGTTCAAGTGGAACAGCGAAGCGCAAGTATGAAAGCCAAGGGGTTATCACATGATTCGGAAGGCATTGTAGGCATTGTAGGCATTCTAAGTTCAGCCAATTAGAGTCAGCGGATTTCGTTACATGGGCATTTTGCCGTAACACGGGCAGAAATATTGCCGTTAAGTGCCTTCGTAACTTGAATTTTTCGTTAAATGGTGTATTCGTAAGTCGGGGTTCCACTGTATAATCATTTCACTTCTTCTTGAGGGAAAGAAAGGGATGACTGGGTGGGCTCTAGTGGCTCATCCCATCAGAGAGACTGGCACACTGGGCATTAAATGATCAGAGTAGTAATGGCCATAGTTTGATAAAACAGGCAGTCTCACCCAGTAGATAATACAGGGTTCTGGAGCCAATGTGGGGGAGGATCTCGCCCAGTACTAACTACCTACTACTAACCCCTCATCCATATGTCTTCCCTAGTAACCCTGATAAGAAGTGACCTGAGTAATAATCATCACTGTGATGATACTCATCATTTCTCACTGGGATTTGAAGTTTTGTCAAAGCCGCAAACACAAAGAAAGCCTGGCTATGTTGGACTTGGTGTTGAGGCAGCTCCCAGTTTGAGTTCAGGAGACAGACACCCTCTCTGCTTTGAAGATCAGCTTCAAACTTTCCTTTATCATAAAGCTTATAGTTAGAGCTGGATCAGGTGACCCTGAACCATCCCTTAGATATGCAGCTATAGGCTCAGGCTGTTGGTGGACTTCCCATGATGCTCTGCTTTGTTCTCCACTCCCCTCTTTTCAGTCCTGATGCTTTTATATGCAGTGAATAACGGCGTTACAAGTAACGGCGTTACTAACAGCGTTACTTTTTTCAGTAACGAGTAATCTAACTAATTACTATTCCTATCGTTACAACGCCGTTACAGTTACTAATAAGAAAATGCGGTCCATTACTATTTTTCAACAAACAGACGGTTGAAGCTGTGTTCAGCTTACCGCATCTTATATCAGTTGCACGGAAGTAGCTGACTATGTAAGTAATCTGGAAGCTACAGCTTTAAGCAGCTGCGCGCTCCCGCGGACGGTAATCACGATAACTGTCTAGCACAACACCTGGAGCTAAGGGGGCAAAACAATCGCATGAGTGCTGCTGTTTGACTGAGGAAGAATAAAGTAGTCGTGGTAAGCCAATCACATCACCACTTAAAGACAAAGCAACAAGGTGATATATACCAGTTTTTAAACTGTGTTGATAGGCCACGTAAAACCAGAGTCATGATAAACAATATATACGCGGCGTTTTTTTCCTCAATAGTTTCGTCACGTTTACTGTCTAAGGACAGCGCTAGCAAGCACTCTCTGCTTATGAGAAAAAAACCCCCCAAAAACATGGGAAGTTTTAGGAGTGACGGCGAGAGAGAGAGAGAGATGAGAGAAAGACAGCAGAAAAAGAGAGAGAGAGCGAGTTTTGAGATGTGAGAGATTTGTGATGTTTAGCGTGTTTGGAGTGTATATTTAATGTGTTGTCTTGTGTAGTTAGTGTGTAGTGTTGTGGATAGTTTTGTGTTGTGTGTCAGAACAATGAGGCGACTGCTGTCTCCAGGTAGAAAAAGGAGTGATACACCTGCTGCTGTCAGACCTGTAGGTATCAGGCTGTGATATTCTCCTTTATAGTGGACAGAAATTATTATTTTGGAGTGGCACAAATAATTTGTGTGGCATCTTATTGAAGAACAGCTGATTGTTCTGTAAATAGTTTGAAATGGTTATTTTAAAAATCAAGGTAAAAGGTAAATGGATGCAAATAACTTTGTTTTTAATTCAATTCAATTCAATTTTATTTATGTATTGGCAAATCACAACAAAAGTCGCCTCAAGGTTCTTTATATTGTACAGTAGATCGCACATTAATAGATACAGAGAAAGACCCAACAATCATATGGCCCCCTATGAGCAAGCACTTTGGCGACATTGGGAAGGAAAAAGTCCCGTTTAACTGGAAGAAACCTCAAGGCAGAACCAGGCTCAGGGAGGGGCGGGGCCATCTGCTGTGACCGGTTGGGTGGGAGAAGGAAAACAGGATAAAGACATGCTGTGGAAGAGAGACAGAGATTAATAACAGATATGATTCAATGCAGAGAGGTCTATTAACACATAGTGAGTGAGAAAGGTGATTGGAAAGGAAAAAAGTGCATCATGGGAATCCCCGGCAGCCTACTTTTATTGCAGCATAACTAAGGGAGGATTCAGGGTCACCTGGTCCAGCCCTAACTATATGCTTTAGCAAAAAGGAAAGTTTTAAGCCTAATCTTGAAAGTAGAGATAGTGTCTGTCTCCTGAATCCAAACTGGAAGCTGGTTCCACAGAAGAGGGGCCTGAAAACTGAAGGCTCTGCCTCCCATTCTACTTTTAAATACTCTAGGAACAACAAGTAGGCCTGCAGAGCGAGAGCGAAGGGCTCTAATAGGGTGATATGGCACTACAAGGTCATTAAGGTAAGATGGGGCCTGATTATTTAAGACCTTGTTTGTGAGGAGCAGGATTTTGAATTAAAGTCTGGATTTAACAGGAAGCCAATGAACGGAAGCCAAAACAGGAGAAATCTGCTCTCTCTTTCTAGTCCCTGTCAGCACTCTTGCTGCAGCATTTTGGATCAGCTGAAGGCTTTTCAGTGAGTTTTTAGGACATCCTGATAATAATGAATTACAGTAGTCCAGCCTGGAAGTAATAAATGCATGAACTAGTTTTTCAGCGTCACTCTGAGACAGGATATTTCTAACTTTAGAGATGTTGTGCAAATGGAAGAAAGCAGTCTTACATATTTGTTTAATATGTGCGTTGAAACATATATCCTGGTCAAAAATGACTCCAAGGTTCCTCACAGAATTACTGGAGGCCAAGGTAATGCCATCCAGAGTAAGAATCTGCTTAGATACCATATTTCCAAGATTTTCAGGGCCGAGTACAATAACCTCAGTTTTATCTGAATTAAGAAGCAGAAAGTTAGTGGCGATCCAGGTCTTTATGTCTTTAAGACATTCCTGCAGTTTAACTAATTGTTGTGTGTTATCTGGCTTCATGGATAGATAGAGCTGAGTGTCATCTGCATAGCAGTGAAAATGTATGCTATGTCTTCTAATGATACTGCCTAGGTGAAGCATGTATAATGTAAATAGAATTGGTCCTAGCACTGAACCCTGTGGAACACCATAATTGACCTTAGTGGGTGAAGAGGACTCTCCATTTACATGTACAAATTGGAGTCTATTAGATAGATATGATACAAACCACTGCAGCGCAGTACCTGTAATACCTACAGCATGTTCTAATCGCTCTAATAGGATATTATGATCAACAGTATCAAACGCAGCACTGAGGTCTAGCAGGACAAGCACAGAGATGAGTCCACTGTCAGAGGCCATAAGAAGATCATTTGTAACCTTCACTAAAGCTGTTTCTGTGCTGTGATGAGCTCTGAAACCTGACTGAAACTCTTCAAATAAGCCATTCCTCTGCAGATGATCTGTTAGCTGTTTGACAACTACTCTTTCAAGTATTTTTGATATGAAAGGAAGGTTGGAGATTGGCCTATAATTAGCTAAGACAGCTGGGTCTAGAGATGCTTTTTGAGTAAAGGTTTAACTACAGCCAGTTTGAAGGCCTGTGGTACATAGCCGATTATTAGAGATAGGTTGATCATATTTAAGATTAAAGAATTAATTAATGGCAGGACTTCTTAGAGCAGTTTTGTAGGAATGGGGTCTAAAAGACACGTTGATGGTTTGGAGGAAGTAAGTATTGAAGTTAACTCAGAAAGATCGATTGGAGAAAAAGAGCCTAACTTAACATCAATGGTACTAAAAGTAGCTGTAGATAATATTACATCTGTGGGATGATTATTGGTAATTTTTTCTCTAATGATAAAAATTTTATTTGTGAAGAAGTTCATGAAGTCATTACTAGTTAACGTTAAAGGGATTGTTGGCTCAGTAGAGCTCTGACTTTTTGTCAGCCTGGCTACAGTGCTGAAGAGAAACCTGGGGATGTTCTTATTTTCTTCAATCAGTGACGAATAGTAAGATGTTCTGGCTTTGGGGAGGGCTTTCTTATAAAGCAGCAAACTATTTTTCCAGGCTAAATGATGATCCTCTAAATTTGTGACACGCCATTTCTTCTCCAGCTTACAAGTTATCTGCTTTAGGCTACGTGTTTGAGAATTATACCACGGAGTCAGGTACTTCGGATTTGAGGCCTTAGTTTTCACAGGAGCTACAGTATCCAGAGTCATACGTAGTGAGGAGGTAAAATTATTAACAAGATAATCGACCTCTGTTGGAGTAGCGTTCAGATAGCTGCTCTGCTCTATGTTGGTACAGGGTATTGAAGATGATAACAGTGGGTGGATTATATTCTTAAACTTAGTTACAGCACTTTCAGAAAGACATCTACTTTGATAAAGTCTACTCTACACTGCTGTGTAATCAATTATTGTGAATGTAAATGTTATCAGGAAATGATCAGACAGCAGAGGGTTTTCAGGAAACACTGTTAAATGTTCAGTTTCTATGCCATATGTTAAAACAAGATCTAGAGTGTGATTAAAGTGGTGGGTGGGTTCTTTTACATTTTGAGAGAAGCCAATTGAGTCTAATAACAGATTAAATGCCATGTTGAGGCTGTCATTTTTAGCATCTACATGGATGTTAAAATCACCCACAATAATTATTTTATCTGAGCTGAGCACTAAATCAGATAAAAAGTCTGAGAAATCAGAGAGAAACTCTGTGTAAGGCCCAGGTGGACGATAGACGATAACAAGTAAGACTGGTTTCTGAGTTTCACAGCTGGGGTGGACAAGGCTAAGCATCAGGCTTTCAAATGAATTAAAAGTCTGTCTTGATCTTTCGTTAATTAAAAGGCTGGTGTGAAAAATTGCTGCCACACCGCCCCCTCGGCCTGTGCTTCGAGGTTTCTGATAGTTAGAATGACTCGGGGGTGTTGATTCATTTAAACTAACATAATCATCCTGCTGCAACCAGGTTTCTGTAAGGCAGAGTAAATCGATTTGTTGATCAATTATTAAGTCATGTACTAACAGAGACTTGGAGGAGAGAGACCTAATATTTAATAATCCACATTTCACTGTTTTACTCTTTGGTTCAGATGTGGATACTGTATTGTTCTTTCTTTGTGATTTTTTATGTTTAAATTGTTTATTGCTGGTTTTCATTTGTTTTTTGACTGTTTGGGAGCTGACACAGTCGCTATGGAGATGGGTTTTTGGGGGAGTAGCAGGAGGAGAGAAGCTGCAGAGAGGCGTGTAAGACTGCAACTCTGCTTCCTGGTCCCAACTCTGGATAGTCATATTTTGGTGGGTTTAATAAATTGGTCCATATTTCTAGAAATGAGAGCTGCTCCATCCAAAGTGGGAGGGATGCCATCTCTCCTAACAAAACCAGGTTTCCTCCGGAAGGTTTGCAAATTATCTATGAAGCCCACATCGTTTCTGGGACACCACTCAGACAACCAGCAGTTTAAGGAGAACATGCAGCTAAACATGTCACTCCTGGTCTGATTGGGGAGGGGACCAGAGAAAACTACAGAGTCCGATATTGTTTTGGCAAAGTTACACACCGATTCAATATTGATTTTAGTGACCTCCGATTGGCATAACCGGGTCACATTACTGCCAACGTGAATTATGAGTTTACTGAATTTACGTTTACCCTTAGCCAGCAGTTTTAAATTTCCTTCAGTGTCGCCTGCTCTGGACCCTGGAAGACAAATGACTATGGTTGCTGGTGTCTCTAGCTTCACATGTCTGAGAACAGAATCACAAATTACCAGAGTTTGACCCCTAGTGGGTGTGTCGCCGAGTGGGGAAAAACGGTTAGACACATGAACAGGTTGGTGGTGTACCTGGGGCTTCAGTTTAAGACTATGCTTCCTCCTCACCGTCACCCAGCCGCCCTCTTTCCCCAGCTGCTGGGGAACAGCTAGCCGCACCTACGCTATCTTTGGCTGCACCAGGTACAGGGGCCTGGCGAGCTACGGGTGAATGAAGGGTGCAAAGCCGAGTCTCCAATTCAGTAATCCTGGCCTCCAGAGCTGAAAATATGCTACATTTGTTACAGGTATCATTACTGCTAAATGAGGCCGAGGAGTAACTAAACATCTGACACAATGAGCAGGAAAGTGTAGGAGGGACAGGTGAAGTAGCCATGGTGCTAATGAGTTTGCTACGAGCTAAGCTAAGCTAGCGAAACAGTACAGAGACAGTGAGTGAATACTTTGGCTATAAATTAGGTAGGGACAACACAGAAAGGGTGATTCAGATGAAGCACGAGAAGATTATACTATGAAAACAGAATGTATTTAAAAGTTTTTGTCATGGTCCTGGGTCGAGCAGCCCAGTGTTTGAGTTTTATGTATCTTTTGTATTCATTTGTGCCTTAGGTTAGTTCACCTAGTTAATTTCTAGATTGCTGTATCGTCCTGTTTCTTAGTTGTTTATGTCATCTCCCCCTGTACTAAGTCTCCTTCGTTCATGCGTCAGGTCTGTGTGGTTATGTTTAGTTCATGTCATGCCTAGTCTCCATGTTTCCTGTTTTACTTTGACAGTCTGTATTCAATGTCAGTATTTGTAGTTTCACTCTCCCTGTCCTGTCATTAGGTTCATGTGTATCAGCTGTTCCCCCTCATGTGTTTCCACTTCCGTTGATCATCCCTTATGTGTATTTAGTCTCTGTGTTTCATTCAGTCGGTGTCGTGTCATCTGTGTTATCTCCCCTACCCCTTGTCACAGTTTCCCAGCCATAGTCAGTCATCATTTGTATATTGCTTAGTCATAGTCTAACTTCTCAGTAAGAGTCATAGTTTCCTAGTCTTTGTTCAGGTTTTCCCTCAGTTACTTTGTTGCCTTTTTCTGTGAGTTTTCGGCCCTCAATAAAAGGCTCGCCTTTTGTTAAGTCCAGTTTTGTCTCCTCGCCTCTATCTGCTCTTGGGTCCTCCACTCACTCCACACGGTCTGCCCCAGCAGTCCGTGACAGTACGACGCGACCATGCTGGACCTAGCGACACAACTGACGGAGATCGCCCGGACAGTGGAGTCACTATGCGACAAATGGCTGCACTGTTCCAGAGAGGAGAAACGGGAAGAGTTAGCCTGCCAAGTAGGGGTGTGCGTGTCCGTGTTCCCCTGGTTATGGGAGAAGCTGCACCCCCTGATCAGTGACTTTCTCGTCTCCACTCTCCGACTCCGCCCGCAGCAGCAGCTGCCCGGTGTGTGGGAATCATCGCCGGAGCCATGCTGTTGCATTGTTTCCCCGCTGCCTCGCGAGCCAGAAGCAGTCAGAGTCGGAACAGTGAGGCTCACCGCCGACACACCGTCGGTTCGTGCCTCATCGGCTTCCGCATCTTCGCCACCGCCTGACTGCACTACGCGGCGCACGGAGATGCCAGAGGCTATTGACTTCGGTGAGGAAGAGAAGCAGCAGGTTTTACGGGCGTACCGCGAGGACGAGCTCCGTTGGAAGCCCTGGCTCTTCCCCGAGAAGGAGCTCTCGCCAGCCGCCCCGTCTCGGACCTGCCGCTCACCCTCGCCGCCTCGACCGGACTACTCTTCTCCTGCTTCCTACCTAGCACGGATGTGGTCGGAGGAACAGGAGCTGGTCGCCGTGGAAAGTCAAGTTTTATCCACGGCCGCTTCAACGAGGAAGCGGCGTTCACGCCGCCGTCGCGCATCGCAACGGCCTGTCTTGCCCTCCACTGAGCAACATGAGGATGCTGTGGAGGGCATGGATTTTGACCTCGAGGAGCGGCAGCGCGCCGCATGCTCGCAACTAGAGGAAGAGCTCCGGTGGGAGCCGTGGCTCGCTCCTAACTATGACGAGGATTTCCAGGGAACTCGCCTGGCTTTCGGGGGTCCCCTGAGCTTCCAGGAACTCTCACCTACCGCTCCGTCATCACCCAGTTCCCCAGCCTCTGCGACACCGCCTGGCGCGCATGAGGCGCCGCTGTCTGGTTCGTCGGAAACGTCAATCAAGAAGAAACGACGTGCGCGTCGCCGTCGCGCTGCGCAACGACCGGAGGTGAGTGAATGCAGTCTCTCATCATCAGCCCCCGTTGAAACATTAGAAGATGAACTAGATTCAGAATTACAGATTCAAGAGTCAAGGTTAAAAGAGGCTCATAGCATGAAGATGGCTGACTCTAGTACTGACAATGGTGTGGTCAGTTCGTCTGGCTTCTATGAACAAGGAGTAAGACCCACACAGACTGTGAATCCTAGCACTGGTGAGTTTCAGCCTGTGTTCTTGTCACCTCCACCCGAACAGGAGTTTGACTGTCCAGCCCCTAAGCCGACTGGGGAATCCCCTGTTTCGTGTGTTTCTGTTAACGAAAATAAAGAGACTGTTTCAGAATCAGCCAGTGCTAACTTTAGGCTGAGTAATGCACCGCTAACCGAGCCACAGCCAAGAGATTTTGTTTCAAAGATAATCATGGACAAACCTAGTTTGAAAGAGACTTTCACAGACCTTAATGTTAATTGTGTGGGGAGTGGGGTGGAAGTGTTTTCTTCTGTGTCATGTAATGTGCCTGGGGTTCCATCACAGACTGAGTTATCCGTGGCTAACGCCTCCCTTCCTGAGTCTGCTCTGCTCACCAATGAGCTACTCGAAGAAGGCCCCTGTGCTTTCATAGCAAGTAAGGCTATTTCAGAGGAGGCAGGTCATGAAATAAAGTATGAAAGGACTGTGTGTGAGATGATGTGTGATCATGTTTTGCCTGCTGTTCCTATATTCAATGAACTGCAGACTGAAAATGCTGATCATGAACTCACGTTAATCCGTCAAGACGAAAACATAAATGCAGATCACGGTAACCTGGACTGTGGAACGTCACAACATGAATTCTGTCTTCCTGAAGGTAATAAACAGGGTGATTTTGAACTGTTTTGCTCCAGCACCGTTACCTCCAATCAGGAGATGGAGGCTGAGATCAAGGTTAATGTGACACCACTTTCTCCTGTCTCTGTGAACTCATTACTAGAGAAGATTTTGACCTCGAACAATGGCGCTGCTGCTCACTCACAGCCTGAAGCGTCACCTGCTTCAGTTAATGGTTCAAGTACTGTTTTACCTGTACCTGTCTCTCCACTCTATAAAGTTGTCTCTTTGAAGCCTCAGACCACTGCGGGTGTGGGTTCAAGCAAAGGTGTCTGGCCAACACATCACAGTCATGCTACTAACATGCCAATAGTGAGATCCATACCTAAGTATTTAATGTTTGTCCAGGAGCCTCACTCTAATGGTCTAAGTCTTGTTTTTGTGGGTCAGGTAGTAATTCTTGTTTGTCGTATGGCTAAACCAGCCCCTCTGAGCCTTACTCTGCCTTTGATTAGGTCCAACAAGCTTATGTTGACTCCTCCTGTGACTACAGAGACTGGGCCATTTGCCTTCAAGCCAATTAAAACTGATGCAGACCCTGAGAACCAAAAGCATGCTGGCGCAGAACTGATGGTCATTAACAAAGCTCCCTTCATGGACACCTGCAATAAGATAGTAAGCACTGTGGGCTGTTTTTCACCTGCTCTCTCTCCGTGTGGGATTATGCCTCAACAGCCTGTTTTTCCTCAGCCTTTACTCCAGTTAGCAGCTCAGCTCCCTGTCCAGTTAGCAGCTCAGCTCCCTGTCCAGTTCGCAGCTCAGCTCCCTGTCCAGTTCGCAGCTCAGCTCCCTGTCCAGTTAGCAGCTCAGCCCCCTGTCCTGTTCGCAGCTCAGCCTGCATCTGCTACTGGATGCCCTGGTGTGCCAGCCCGGCACACCGCAGCATCCCCACAGCCTCACGCCACGCCAGCTGGAGAGCCCGAGGAGCCCATCCAGCCCCACGCCATGCCAGCTGGAGGGCCCGAGGAGCCCGTCCAGCCCCACGCCACGCCAGCTGGAGGGCCCGAGGAGCCCGTCCAGCCCCACGCCACGCCAGCTGGAGGGCCCGAGGAGCCCGTCCAGCCCCACGCCTCGTCAGCTGGAGGGCCCGAGGAGCCCGTCCAGCCCCACGCCTCGTCAGCTGGAGGGCCCGAGGAGCCCGTCCAGCCCCACGCCACGTCAGCTGGAGGGCCCGAGGAGCCCGTCCAGCCCCACGCCACGTCAGCTGGAGGGCCCAAGGAGCCCGTCCAGTCACCACCTGCTTCGCCAGCTGCGGCTCTGTTGCCTTCAGTGTCGCCTTCGCCAGCGTCGCCTTCGCCAGCATCGCCTTCGCCAGCATCGCCTTCGCCAGCTGCGGCTCTGTCACCTTCGCCAGGTCCTGCCTTGTCTGGTCCTGCCAAGCCACGTCCACGACCGGCCTCGTCTGGTTCTGCCAAGCCACGTCCACGACCGGCCTCGTCTGGTCCTGCCACGCCACGTCCACGACCGGCGCCTGCCAAGCCGTCAGCGGGACGGCCTCCTGAACCGCAGCACCGCTGCCTTCCGCCTGGACGGCCCCCTGAACTCATAAACTGTGGGCTGTTATGTTGCCGCCCTCCTGGCCGGCCCCCTGATAGAAGACGGTATGGTCTGTTGTGCCCTCGACCTCCGGGTCGGCCCCCTGACCTCATAAACTGTGGGCTGTTGTGTTGCCGCCCTCCAGGCCGACCCCCTGAACTATGTTTGGACTATTGTCATGTGCTCCAGTGGTTCCTGTGGGCTGTTTTTTGTGTCCTGTTCTGGGCCCTCCGTCCTGGTCCCCTGCCGCCCGCCCGGGCTCGGTGGTCCGTTTTGTTTTTGGGTTTGGGGCTGTCTGGAGCCAGCCCTTGGAGGGGGGGTGGTGTCATGGTCCTGGGTCGAGCAGCCCAGTGTTTGAGTTTTATGTATCTTTTGTATTCATTTGTGCCTTAGGTTAGTTCACCTAGTTAATTTCTAGATTGCTGTATCGTCCTGTTTCTTAGTTGTTTATGTCATCTCCCCCTGTACTAAGTCTCCTTCGTTCATGCGTCAGGTCTGTGTGGTTATGTTTAGTTCATGTCATGCCTAGTCTCCATGTTTCCTGTTTTACTTTGACAGTCTGTATTCAATGTCAGTATTTGTAGTTTCACTCTCCCTGTCCTGTCATTAGGTTCATGTGTATCAGCTGTTCCCCCTCATGTGTTTCCACTTCCGTTGATCATCCCTTATGTGTATTTAGTCTCTGTGTTTCATTCAGTCGGTGTCGCGTCATCTGTGTTATCTCCCCTACCCCTTGTCACAGTTTCCCAGCCATAGTCAGTCATCATTTGTATATTGCTTAGTCATAGTCTAACTTCTCAGTAAGAGTCATAGTTTCCTAGTCTTTGTTCAGGTTTTCCCTCAGTTACTTTGTTGCCTTTTTCTGTGAGTTTTCGGCCCTCAATAAAAGGCTCGCCTTTTGTTAAGTCCAGTTTTGTCTCCTCGCCTCTATCTGCTCTCTGCTCTTGGGTCCTCCACTCACTCCACACGGTCTGCCCTGGCAGTCCGTGACAGTTTTTAATTAAATTGCTAAGCAGATAAGCTACTCAGAAACACCACTGTGTTTGAGCAGGAACAGGAAGTGATACTCTACCGCAAAGCGAGCGAACACCAAGTGACAGTGCCACCAAGAGTCAGGGAGAAGGAAAAAGTTGTTTGCAAAACTTGTGCATAGGATTTTAAAATTGACAATTCATATTTGCATTCAAAGTTATGAAATATGATTCATTAAACATGTTTGTGGTTGTTACAGTAAAAAATATAACATTCTACTCGGATTTTATGTTTTTTGTCTGATTTTAGATCAGTTGTGTTAATACAGTATGTCAAAATGAAAACATAACTGTAAATTCAGACACGTGAGGTTGTGCTGTAAGGGATGATACCAAAAAAGGCAAAGTAAATAGTTTTTAAAGGTAGAATGTGGAGGAAACATCAAAAGTAGTTAAAAATGGCCAATTATACCGTGGACCCCAAAGGGTTAAACATTTTTCTAAAGTAACGCAATAGTTACTTTTCAAGTAATTAATTGCTTTTAGAATATTATAACTCAGTTAATAACTCAGTTACTTTTTTGAAGAAGTAACTAGTAACTATAACTAATTACTTTTTCAAGGTAATTTGCCCAACACTGTTTATATGTCACTACTGCATGTCCTTAACTTTTCTCTTCTCTCTCCTTAGTTTGTGTTTTCTTCTTGTCTCTCTGAGCTCATCTCTTCTCTTTCCCCTCACCCTGCAACCAGTCATGGTAGATGCTCCTCCTGGAGCCTGTTTTCACTGGGAGGATCTTTGTGTCAAAGGGAGTTCTTCCTTCCCACCATCACCAATTGGTGCTCACAGTGGATTGTCTGATGGTTGGGGCTTTCTCTCTAATATTGGAGGGTGTTACCTTACACTGTTAAACAGCTTGAGATGACTGTTGATGTCTGTTGGGAATTGTCACTTATAAATAAAGTTACATTGAATGGATGTAAATGGATAGATGTTATTGTGACAAAGAGAAAATGATTGTTGACAGACGGAATGTTGTTTTGTGTGTCTGCAGTCTTTCAGGCTGTCTGATCACAGGAGAAGGCTGTACTTCTCTGGCCTCAGCTCTGAGCCCCAACCCCTCACGTCTGAGAGAGCTGGACCTGAGCTACAATCATCCAGGAGACTCAGGAATGAAGCTGCTGTCAGCCTGACTGAAGGATCCAGGCTGGAGACTGGACACAGGTATGGACACAATGTCTGATAGAGAAGGAAGAGCTGGAAACATTTCCTGTGTCCTTCACTCACTTCTTGTTTTGTTTCCTGCAGATGAGACATGAACAATCATGCATGCAGGCATATTTTTAGGGACAGACACACGATGTTGAGCAGGTTTACAACATTAGGAAATTGCTGTGGTACTTAGTGCAAAACATACAGTCAGACAACGCTTAAAGAAACATAAAAATTAAAATTAAAAGTGCTAAGTAGATAGATATATACATGAATGCAGGTGGTGATCAGTGCAAAATTGAATGATGCAGTGAACACAGTGTAGGTACATGTGTTTGTGGTGGGAACAATCATATGGTTATTGTTAATTAGTCCAATAGCAGAGGGTAAGAAGCTGTTCTTATGGCGAGAGGTTCTGGTGCGAATGGACCGGAGCCTCCTGCCTGAGGGGAGCAGGTCAAACAGTCTGTGTCCAGCGTGAGAAGGGTCAGCTGTTATCCGAGCTGCACGCTCCAGTGTCCTGGAGGTGTACAGGTCCTGCAGAGATGGGAGTCTGCAGCCAATTACCTTCTCAGCAGAGTGCACAACACGCTGTAGTCCCTGTTTGTCCCTGATAGTGGCTCCAGCGTACCACACGGTGATGGAGGAGGAGAGGATGGACTCGATGATTGCAGTGTAGAATTGCATCATCGTCCGTGTTGGCAGGTTGAATTTCTTCAGCTGCCTCAGGAAGTACATTTTCTACTGAGCTTTCTTTAAGATGGAGGTGATGGTGGTCTCCCATTTCAGGTCCTGGGTGATGGTGGTACCCAGGAAGTGGAAAGAGTCCACAGTGGTGATGAGGGTGTCAGTCAGGATGATAGGGCTGTGTGCTTCCTGAAGTCCACAATAATCTCCACTGTCTTCTAGGCATTCAGCACCAGGTTGTTGTGACTGCACCAAGGCACCAGGCGTTCAACCTCCCTCCTGAAGGCAAGGTGTACGTGTATGTTTCCCATGCTGTATGTCCACAGTCACAGTGACAGTCAGTGACATTGACAGAAGAATGAAACAAGGCTGTGAATCATTTCAGTCTGTGTGGGTGACAAAAAGGCAGATAGGAGAAGCTAATATTTGGAAATGGAAGCGTAAATACTGGAAACTCTAATAAGCTAATGCTGCTAAGCTCATGCTGTTTATGGCCCGTGTTAAAATCAATATTTCACTCTCATTCTGTTATTTGACAACAATAACAGGAGAATGTGTACTTGAGAACACATTTATTGTGAATTCAGCTGTGAATGTAGAGTTTGTCAGAATACATCATGGTCAAAAATCCTGAGGGAAAACAGTCTTAGCATTAGCTGCTAATGGCAGCCTACTTAGCAATAACTTCTCACATCATTATAACACAAGAGAAAAGGTTATTAGCGTTAGCTACTAATGCTTAGTCACCTTAAATTAGCTTTAGCTGCTAATGGCAGCCTACTTAGCATTAACTCCTCACATCGTTATAATGCAGGGGAAAAGAGTTAGCATTATCGGATAATGCTAATTCACATCAAATTTGCATTAGTTAATAACGGTAGACTTCTTATCATTTGCTGCTCTTATTCATATAAAACAAAGGAAAACGGTATGAGCATTAGCTCCCAATGCTTATTCACCTAAAATTAGCATTACCCACTAATGTTAGCCTATTTAGCATTATCTTAATGCTAAATGAAGTTAATAAATGCTAAATAGTCTTAACTGAAAGGAAAGTGGTGAAAAGTAAGAAAAAACATTGTTAGCATTAGCGGATAATGCTAACTCGCATGAAATTAGCATTAGCTAATAACAGCAGCCTTCTTAGCATTAGCTGCTCAGATTGTTATAATGCAAGGGAAAAGAGTTAGCATCAGCGGTTTATGCTAATTTACCTCAAATTAGCTAATGGTAACCTACCTAGAATTACCTGCTCACATTGTTATAAGGCAAGAAAATATGGCTTTAGCATTAGCTGCTAATGGTCAAAGGAGTTTGCAAAGAAAAGCGTCTGGACTTCATTAGGTTGCTTGAAGACGTTTCACCTCTCATCCGAGAAGCTTCTTCAGTTCTAAGGTCAAATGGCCGAGAGTCCCAGATTTAAACCCAGTGGGAATATCCCCCCAAAGAGGGACAAAGAACCCCTTGATGATCCTCTAATCACATGAGCCAAGGTGTGAAAGCGGGTGTGGGACCTAATCAGCCAGGGTTTCGGGAGAGCTCATTGTGAAACCCCCACCTTCTCATGTGAATTCCTGTGGTCAGATGGCCCAGGATGTGAGTGGGCGTTAAGGCGTCTGGGGAGGGAACTCAAAACTGGATTATAGATGGCAGACAGTTGGTGTCGTAAGCCCCGCCTCTGTTCAAAGATGGTCGCTCACAGTGGACATAGATGGCCTCTTTCACTCCTCTTTCAAACCATCTGTCCTCTCTGTCCAAAATGTGAACATTGGCATCCTCGAAAGAGTGACCTTTATCCTTAAGATGCAGATGGACTGCTGATAGATATGATTTCTGATAGATATGGTTTTGTGATGTTCTCTGTCAAGCACAATAACAGAGAAACATCCATCTCCTCCTCCTCCTCCTCCTCTGTCTCTAACAGAGCAGCAGTGTATGTGGACTGTCCTGCTGGCACTCTGTCCTTCTACAGAGTCTCCTCTGACACTCTGATCCACCTTCACACCTTCAACACCACATTCACTCAAACTCTTTATCCTGGGTTTACCGTCTGGTCTCGTTGTTCCTCAGTGTCTCTGTGCTGAGTTGAGTGTAAAGAGTTTCCTCCTGTTAGAGAAACACTCTGACTGTTGAACAGATAGTTCAGTCTGTTCATGTCTGTCTCTTTCACTCACAAACATGTTTTCAGATTCATGGATTCAATCAGTTGATGTTTGAAACTGTTTTTAATAATTCCATGTAAACTTCTTGTTTCAGCCATAGAAGCTGAAAATATTGTCTCAATAGTTTTGAATGCAGTTCTAAGCAGCATCTGATTGTATTGAGGGATCATAATGCATGTAGCTAATCTAATAAACAGCAAAGGCTTCAGTCCTCATGTGAAACTAGTCTTGTTTTTTTTTACCATGGTGAACAAGAACATGGTGCAGGATGTTGGTAACAGCTTGGTTATCAAACTCTTAGAAACATCTAAATATGTGTGTATAGCACTGCATATGTTGTGTATCACTTTAGTTTGTATGAAACATGAAAACTATCACAAAGGGTCCTGGTGAAGAATCTGCTGGACTTTGGTGACAGAAATTAGATTTGCTTTGATGTCAAACTTTTAGATGCTGTTTCATTGTTTTTCATTCAGCTCTAATATGATCAAATGCTGCATCAAAAACAAAGAGGAAGTGATGTCACATGTGTCACTATAGAATTTGCATTCATGAGTGAATGAGCACGTTGAATAAAGTTGAATAATGATAAATAGGCTTAGTTGAATAAAGTTGAAGGACAGCGGCCTTTGAGGACTGGAATTTGAGTCCCCTGTAATACAGAATATGACAGGTGTGGTTGAACTGCATGAAGACTTAAGTTTATCTTCTCTTCTGGCAGGACAGGAACATGGCCTTGTCCTGTGAGACACTGTAAGGATGTACTTAGAGTAGAACTGGACTGTCACTGGCCTCGGGCTCTTCACCTTTTCAAAGACAAAGCAGTCATTTAGATAAAATATTAGATATTGTTTACCTGTAAATGCACAAAGAGAATTTAGAAATGTAATTATTGACAAGAGTGAACAAGCACTGATAGTGTAATCTACAGCTGTGGCCAAATGTTTAGAGAATGAGAAGTGTTGTTTGTTTATTTACAAAGTTTGCTGTTTCAGTGATAGTTGTATATATTATATCACTTCAAACAGAGGTGATCTAGTAATGCTGCACTAATGAATTAAACTATTCACTTTAGTTAAAGATGGTGAGACTCCTTCCCTTATCAGGGGGGAGGAAGGAGGGAGGATTGGAGAGGTAAATCTCCAGGTGACCGCTACTTGAAAAACAAAGGGAGGCTTCTAAGACAGAGCCAACATATATAAGAGGGTTGGAAACCGATCACTTCTAAACAGTAAACATTACTAACCAGGTATTCTTTGAAGAGGATGCTTGGGTTTAGAGAAAGACAAAGAGATGTCAGCAGTATCACGAATACCACATCAATATTGGAGGAAGCAGGTAAAGGCCACTATTTGAACTTTAAAATGCAAAACAAGAACGATCGACTAATGACATGTATTGACTGCATTTAAGCTAACTTAACAATAATCCTCAGAAAAAGAGCAATGTTGACAATGCTATATAATAACTTTCTATAACAATAATTACTGTGTGACCTGGTCTATTGACATCCATGTGTGACTCAAATGTAGTGAAAAACTTCGTAAAATGTATAAAATGTATTTTTTGGCATAATGTACGTTATTATACGTTAATAGAATAGAACAGCTCTTTACTGTCACTCTTACAAGAACAATGAAACACAGTTTGGCATCTCTCCCTCAGCAGCAGGTTGACTTTTACCTTAAAATTCCTTCAGAATAAGAAAAAATGAAAAGAAAAAAAGAAACTAAAAAAAAATAGACTTAAAGTTTAAGAGGTGCGTACACAGGGAATGGATGTAATAACTAAGCATCTACACAGATATGTACAAGTTATATGCCATACAAAGGAGCAGGTGATCAGTGCAATATAAGGTGCAATGTGATGGGTGGTGGTGCACATTGAGTGTCCGGGGTGCGAGGGGTCCTTGAGGATGACATTGCCAGTATATAAATGTCTCTGAGGGAGGTTAATGTCGGGCCCTGGGCCGCTCTGCTGCCCTCACCACCCGCTGCAGTTTCCTCTTGTCCTCCACAGCAGTTGAACCACAGTGTGCAGCAGAAGGATCTCCATGGTAGAAGTTCATTAGCAGTTTGTGATTAGCATTCTTGGACATGACACAATCTGATCATACGTAGATCTTAAATTAAAAACCAATGATTGATGCAAAACCCATTTGTTGCTTTCGGTTTGCTATTTTCAGTTTATTTAATATAAACTTTTAGTTATGTAATTTCTTCTTCAAGTAAGGCAGGCTGCCAAACAAACCTCTTCTCCGGCACGCCACACTTGTGGAGCTTCCTGGAAACTGTGACTGTAACAAGAGCAGAGATCAGATGTGGAAAGGGGTCGTTCAAATGTGACCGGTCCAAATTAGAGGAACAATTTGAAGGTAAATTGTTATTACTAATCCTTGATAAACAAAGATCTTAATATTAATGTTTCTCTGAAACAGAAACTGAAACAGAAACTCTGTTGATATTATTTTGCTGTAGCAATTTTAAATTTTGTACCTCTCCATAACTCAGATGTAATATTTAATCACAGCTAACAAAGTAACAGAAGAAAACCTTTTCTGTCTTACTGAAAATGACATCACTGAGTTAATCCCTGAAGTTGGTCCAACGGTAAGATTCAGACGCAGTCTTGGGCAGTTAAAGGTAAGTCTGTCACGGTTCTGGGTCTTTGTGACCCAGCATTTTAACTTCTTGTATTTTACATTGTGGTTCTGAGTCCTTGGTTGTGCTGTTTTGAAGGGAAAAACAGGAGGTGAATCACTCCTCCTGTTTTCCCACAGCGTTTACACTTCAGTCTGTTGTTGGTGGCTTTTTTGTGGCAACTGTGACACTTAGTAGTAGAACTGACACACTAAACAACAACTACACTAACTATATACTCTTTCCTAAGGAGGCTGAGGAAATTTGATAAGTCGGCCAAGATCCTCAGCAGGTCCTACAGCTGCACTGTGGAGAGCACCCTGACCAACTGCATCAATGCATGGTACGGTAGCACTACTGCTATGGACCGCAAACACCTGCAGAGAGTGATAACAACTGCGGTGAAGATCATTTAAGGATGCAAAGAGACTAAAGTGGTTAGGGTCAGGAGGTCAAAGGTCAGAGCTCCTGTGGGTCTGAGGGTGGCCTCACGTTGGAAAAGGATGAAGGAGTCTGACCTGAGCCAGTGTTTGACATGAACACATCAGCACTGCTATCAGTGAGCCTAACGACAGCCGTTAGCATCATTTCAGTGTTTCAGTCATTTAAAAACACTTCCTGTCACTGTGGTGGTTACAGTGACATCATGCAGTTTGTGTTTTGACCTCCAGAGGGCGACAAATCAGCACAGACAGAGAGCTCCATTCAAACTTTGCTGCCATCAGTAATAATTCTTCAAATATAATCATCAGTGTTTGAGCAGTTATGATATCAGGGACAATCTAGACATGTGTGACAATACTGAACATGTCACATGACACACCTTAAACATCATGTGATCCACTCTCAGTCTGCACTTTCATTCATGACTTCAACAGGTTGAAATGAGCTTTGAAGAAACATCAGTTTAGTGCTGAAATATTCAAACGCTGCAGGAAGAAGAACAACAAAGTGATGACAGATGTTTGTGCTTCAAACAGGAAAACCAGCAGAAATAAATCAATCCAAGGTTGAATGAAGCACACAGTGTTTCAATGCTCCAAACGCCTCTTTGGGTGTTTCCTTCCTGCTCAAAGTTTACTTTCACTTTCCTGAACTTCGTGCAGTGGAGCCTGTTGTTGTTGGTGTGTGAAGAAACTGTAAGTTTGCTTTGTTTCCTCCTTTAACAGTTTGTCTTTAGGAACTTTACTGTTTGTTCAGCTCATGTTTGATTTCTTCACACAACAAACTGTGTGTGTTTTTATTTCCGGTCTCTCCATTAAAGTCAGTCTGTAATGTTTCCTGGCTAACATCAGCTGTGTGCAGCTTAGTTCTGGCACAAATCTGCCGCTCCATAGTTCACGGTAACGGACTCACAGCTGGACCAACGAGGCCAAGTGTGTTGCCATCCCTATCAGTAACATACATGTGCTGTATGAAGTATAATCTGATAAATGTAGAGGTGCTGGCTGTTCTCTAACTCTGCTGTTTAGTTGTAAAGGACGCCTCCGTGCCTTTCTCTCTTTCATGACCTTTAATAGTTTCAGGATCTCAGCCAACAGCATCGACATGCTGCTCCAGATGTTTGTGCTCCGGTGAAAAGGCTCTCAGTTTCCTCATTGAAAAAAGTGTTTATATTGTTGTTATATTGTTGACCCAGTATCGATCATGTGCCTGATCACGTGATCAATGGTGGGTCAGCGACCCTCTTTCTTTCCCTCTTAGGTTTAAATATCTGGGACTCTCCACCGCTTGGTTTTTAGAACTGAATTCAATTCAATTCAATTCAATTCAATTTTATTTATATAGCGCCAAATCACAACAAAAGTCACCTCAAGGCGCTTTATATTGTACAGTAGATAGCACAATAATAAATACAGAGAAAAACCCAACAATCATATGACCCCCTATGAGCAAGCACTTTGGCGACAGTGGGAAGGAAAAACTCCCTTTTAACAGGAAGAAACCTCCGGCAGAACCAGGCTCAGGGAGGGGCGGCCATCTGCTGCGACCGGTTGGGGTGAAAGAAGGAAAACAGGATGAAAGACATGCTGTGGAAGAGAGACAGAGATTAATAACAGATATGATTCGATGCAGAGAGGTCTATTAGCACATAGTGAGTGAGAAAGGTGACTGGAAGGGAAAAACTCAATGCATCATGGGAATCCCCGGCAGCCTACGTCTATTGCAGCATAACTAAGGGAGGATTCAGGGTCACCTGGTCCAGCCCTAACTATATGCTTTAGCAAAAAGGAAAGTTTTAAGCCTAATCTTGAAAGTAGAGATAGTGTCTGTCTCCCGAATCCAAACTGGAAGTTGGTTCCACAGAAGAGGGGCCTGAAAACTGAAGGCTCTGCCTCCCATTCTACTTTTAAATACTCTAGGAACAACAAGTAGGCCTGCAGTGCAAGAGCGAAGTGCTCTAATAGGGTGATATGGTACTACAAGGTCATTAAGATAAGATGGGGCCTGATTATTTAAGACCTTGTATGTGAGGAGCAGGATTTTGAATTCAATTCTGGATTTAACAGGAAGCCAATGAAGGGAAGCCAAAACAGGAGAAATATGCTCTCTCTTTCTAGTCCCTGTCAGTACTCTTGCTGCAGCATTTTGGATTAGCTGAAGGCTTTTCAGCGAGTTTTTAGGACATCCTGATAATAAAGAATTACAGTAGTCCAGCCTGGAAGTAATAAATGCATGAACTAGTTTTTCAGCATCACTCTGAGACAGGATATTTCTAATTTTAGAGATGTTGCGCAAATGGAAGAAAGCAGTCTTACATATTTGTTTAATATTGTAATAACTGAAGAAGCTTCTCGGATGAAACGTCTTTAAGAAACTTTAAGAAGTCTCTTTTTTCTTTTGCAAGCTCCTTAGATCACATGACCTGGATGACTGAACCTACAGACATATTGACCTGGTTTCTAGGTTACATGACAGGTCAGAGGTCAGCGACTGTAACTCAGTTACTCCTGTTAATGTGACTCACTGAGTGTTTGTGGTTTACCTCTAAGACTGACTGAAGATGATGATGGAGGAAGAGGAGGAGAGAGTAGAGTCTACAGGATCCAGCTGTCCGTCTGTGACCAGTGACCGGTCCCAAGATCACAAACCAGCCTTCAGTGGTGAACCTGGACCAACGAGGTCAGAGAGCTGAACTCACTGAGTAACAGAAATAATTCTGCACTGACATTATAATCAGTGTTGATTCTGGTTGATTTTCTGTGTTTGTGAGCTGAGAGGAAATGAAAATGAATTTGTAACAAAAATCAGTTTTGTCCAGTTTTCCTGTAAAAAGCTGAACTCTAATCTAAGAGGATGTTACTGACAGGAAACAGCTGCATTATCTGCAGTCTGTGTGATCACAGCTGCTTCAATGACTTTATCGTGTTTGTGTTTGCAGAGGTCAGAGGTCACAGTCTGCAGGATCCAGCTGCCCGTCTGTGAGGAGTGACCGGTCCAAAGGTGATGTTCCGCACTTCAGTGCTGAACCTGGACCAACGAGGTCAGAGAGCTGTGATGACTCCTTTACATGTTTCTGTTTCCTGGATAAATCTGACCTGAAACATCCTCAGATTGTTACAAAGATTCATTAAAAGGAAAAGAATGAAAGACAAAAGATGAAAATGTTCGACTTGGTCATTTGCTGTTTGAGGACAGTGATGCTCATATCTGTGGGGAAAGTGTGACCTGAGTGGGTTCATGTTTGTCTTTAAAGAGCTGCTCTGATTCTCTTTGTGTCTGATCTGTTAAACAGTCTGAGAGGTCACACAGAGACCCAGCAGCTAAAGCCTGGATCATACTGGCTGCTGTTAATGAGACTCCATAAGGACAACACTGAACCACAGTGGTGTGGATGTAGTGGATAATCCCACCATACTGATGCTCAGATTTAATCACAGGGAACTAAACCAGATGTTACCTTCAGATTGTGACCTTTCGAGTGGACGATGCAGATTTCAATAGAGAATAAATGTTGTTGTTTTTCAGCTGTGAAAAAAGAATCTAATTTTCTGAACTTAAGAATTTATGATGCTGGAAAAACATGGAGACAATAACACAACATTTCCACTGTATTCATAGAATGAATGTAAAACTGTCAGACATTCATTAAATATGCAAAATGTCTACAGAAACATCAGAGGGTCAGATGTGAAGCACTCAGTGATTTTGATAAAATGACTCATCAGTTACTGATCTGTACTACACTGATCTACCACGTTAGTAAAGCTGGTGTTCTGGTGGTGGAGGGAGACCTCGGATCATGTTCTGGTTTTGGAGCAGTGATCTGCTGATGGTTCAGTTTAATGAAGTCTCAAAGTTTCTTGTGAGCTTCTTCAAAATCATCCGTCACATCACGACTGAAAGAAAGTCCATAAACTTACTAAAAATGACCCATATTTTCAGAATCTGAGTGTTTAAAACTTGACGAACTTGATTCAGATGAAGTTATTTGAGCAGAAACTCCTGGATCTTTATCCTGTGCTTGATCTAATCCTTTACGTTCCTCCACAGAGTGGACCAGCAGAGCTCAGAGGTTCCCAGTGGTCAGTCTGCCCAGCAGCATCAAACACGGCTGGACTCCATATTTATGGTCTGTACATGTACAACAACTACTTTTACATCTATTCTGTTCACAGTCATCTCCATGCTGCTCTTTGTAGACCAGTGGATTGTCAGTGTGTCCAACATGGATCTGATGTTTGGCTCCATGATTTCAGTCTGATTGGCTCATTCATAAAGTATTCTGTTCCAGCTGCTGGAGGACAACATCATCACTTTTGTGAAGAACGAGCTGAAGAAGATCCAGAAGGTTCTGAGTCCAGACTACCGAGAATGCTTAGAGAGTCAGATGCAGGATGATGAGCAGAGGAGCAGCAGCAGAGAGGCATTTTTGAAGATCACAATGGACTTCCTGAGTAGAATGAAGCAGGAGGAGCTGGCTGACCGTCTGCAGAGGAGTAAGAGGATTTATCTAACGATTTAAGATGTTGGTAATAAGTGGAACACTTACTAATCTGTGAAGAAATGTATCAACATGTATTCAAAAAAATGTTTGAATGGAGTTTATGAAAAAAAAATGATATTCTTCCTTTATTCAGAACTTAAAGCTGCAGTTTGTCATCGTAACCTTAAATCCACCCTGAAGAAGAAGTTCCAGTGTGTGTTTGAGGGCATCGCTAAAGCAGGAAACCCAACCCTTCTGAATCAGATCTACACAGAGCTCTACATCACAGAGGGAGGGACTGCAGAGGTCAATGATGAACATGAGGTCAGACAGATTGAAACAGCATCCAGGAAACCACACAGACCAGAAACAACAATCAGACAAGAAGACATCTTTAAAGCCTCACCTGGAAGAGATGAACCAATCAGAACAGTGCTGACAAAGGGAGTGGCTGGCATTGGGAAAACATTCTTAACACAGAAATACACCCTGGACTGGGCTGAAGACAAAGCCAACCAGGACATCCAGTTCATATTTCCATTCCCTTTCAGAGAGCTGAATGTGCTGAAAGAGGAAAAGTTCAGCTTGGTGGGACTTGTTCATCACTTCTTTCCTGAAACCAAAGAAGCAGGAATCTGCAGCTTTGAAGACTTCCAGGTTGTGTTCATCTTTGATGGTCTGGATGAGTGTCGACTTCCTCTGGACTTCCACAAAACTACAATCCTAACTGACCCTAGAAAGTCCACCTCAGTGGATGTGCTGCTGATAAACCTCATCAGGGGGAAACTGCTTCCCTCTGCTCGCCTCTGGATAACCACACGACCTGCAGCAGCCAATCAGATCCCTCCTGACTGTGTTGGCATGGTGACAGAGGTCAGAGGGTTCAGTGACCCACAGAAGGAGGAGTACTTCAGGAAGAGATTCAGAGATGAGGAGCAGGCCAGCAGGATCATCTCCCACATGAAGACATCACGAAGCCTCCACATCATGTGCCACATCCCAGTCTTCTGCTGGATCACTGCTACAGTTCTGGAGGATGTGCTGGAAACCAGAGAGGGAGGACAGCTGCCCAAGACCCTGACTGAGATGTACATCCACTTCCTGGTGGTTCAGGCCAAAGTGAAGAAGGTCAAGTATGATGGAGGAGCTGAGACAGATCCACACTGGAGTCCAGAGAGCAGGAAGATGATGGAGTCTCTGGGAAAACTGGCTTTTGATCAGCTGCAGAAAGGAAACCTGATCTTCTATGAATCAGACCTGACAGAGTGTGGCATCAATATCAGAGCAGCCTCAGTGTACTCAGGAGTGTTCACACAGATCTTTAAAGAGGAGAGAGGACTGTACCAGGACAAGGTGTTCTGCTTCATCCATCTGAGTGTTCAGGAGTTTCTGGCTGCTCTTCATGTCCATCGGACCTTCATCAGCTCTGGACTCAATCTGCTGGAAGATCAAACAACCTCTTGGTTGTCAAAATTAATTAGCACACCAAAAATACAATCTCTCCACCAGAGTGCTGTGAACAACGCCTTACAGAGTCCAAATGGACACCTGGACTTGTTCCTCCGCTTCGTCTTGGGTCTTTCACTGCAGACCAATCAGAGTCTCCTACGAGGTCTGCTGACACAGACAGGAAGTAGCTCACAGACCAAACAGGAAACAGTCCAGTACATCAAGAAGAAGCTCAATGAGAATCTGTCTGCAGAGAAAAGCATCAATCTGTTCCACTGTCTGAATGAACTGAATGATCGTTCTCTAGTGGAGGAGATCCAACAGTCCCTGAGATCAGGAAGTCTCTCTACAGATAAACTGTCTCCTGCTCAGTGGTCAGCTCTGGTCTTCATCTTACTGTCATCAGAAAAAGATCTGGATGTGTTTGACCTGAAGAAATACTCTGCTTCAGAGGAGGCTCTTCTGAGGCTGCTGCCAGTGGTCAAAGCCTCCAACACAGCTCTGTAAGTAAATATGTGATCATGTTTATTTTTAAAAAGTTGTTTAAAAGTTGTCATAGATTTCTTCCATGGCAGATCCATGTCCTAAAACCATGAGCCTACGTAGTTGTATAGTGTAAAAGAAAAACAGGAGAACTTTTGACCACAATATTGTAACTTGAATGAACTTTTGATACAGCCTTTAAACACTTAAATAGCTTAAAATGTTTTGATCTATGAACCCACATCAAACACTCTAGTTAAACTCTAAAAACAGAACATTAAAATCTGTATGTCTGCAAATGTATGTTCATTGATGTGTGCATGCGTGGAGATCTAAGGTTGGTTCGTAGGATGGACCCATGTGCAGAATCACATGTGTGCAAACATTTCTGTGTTTGGATTGTTGGTAATTTGGTTCTTTTGGCGTTTTTCTTAGGGTGGTTCACCTGAATAAGGGGTGTCCAGGCTGCTGGTCATGGTGTGTTGATTGTTACTTATTGATATAGATTGATATTTCTGTTCTAGAATTTATTAAAATATCAATATTTTAGCAATTTGTTTTTTTGTTTTTTTTTTGTTTGTTTGTTTGTTTATTATTAACAGGAACACAGTTGAAAGTAACTACATTGTTGGGATTGTCTAAATGATTAGTAGGAACTACTTCTTCCACCTGTCACAGTAATGTGTGAAATACAGCTGTGAAAATGCTTCACAGCTCACGTGTGCTCGCTCACTCAGGTGATGATCATAAGCAAGTCATGTGTGAAGATATTTCAGCTCCACAAACTGCCAAGAAGCTCCTCCCCATATCTCCCTGTATAATATGGAGATATGGAGATATGAATATGGAGCTTGCAGTGTTGTATAGCACGGTTACTGAATTTTGTAAAGTGGCTTAAATCCAGGCTTAGGGTTTTTGTGTCTTGTTTACATGATGGGAATTCACTGCATCTTTAAAACTACAGAATCCCATTTGTTCAAATTGTAGAGAATTTAAAGGTGACTGTAGATTAGCTATTTAAAAAATATACAGTGTAAAAACAGCAGCGATTGGCTTCAAACAACAAAATACAACTCAAAATATTTAATAGGAGAAAGAGAGAGAAAATAACACCATCCATTCATCCATTTTCTTCCGCTTTATCTGAGGCCAGTTCAGGCCAGTTGCCAGCAGCCCAAGCAGAGAAGCCCAGACCTCCCTCTCCCCAGCCACCTCCTCCAGCTTGTCTGGCTGAACTTCTCACCCTATCTCTAAGGGAGAGGCCAGCCAAATTCAGGCTTTTTATGTCATACAAAACATCATATTCTCCTATATTATCTTGTATTGATTCTGAAGGAATAGTTTTCATCAGTATCGCAGATACCAGCTGGAATTTTACTTTGTATTGGATCAGAAAGGAAATCAGTGGCATCACACATCACTAACAGCAACTTCAGTACCACTATGTTTTAATAAACTGGGGGGAGGTGCACCAAGATTCAGTATGAGTTAAATAATTATTTTTAACTGTAAGGTTGGAGAATAGAAATCTGTTGTTGGAAATTGGAAGAACAGGTCATCTTAAAAATCACTGTATTGTAGTATTCAGGCCCCTTCAACCTGTGATCACTGTTGCTTTGCATTATAGTGCTACTATAACAAAAGTGAGATATATTAGTGTATGTGTGTGTTATTGGGTAATAAACCAAAACAATAGAATCTACCAGCACCTCCCCGATTTCTGCTTAAAAACAACAAAAAGCAATAAAGCTGTGATTTGTTTTGTTGATCTTGTTTCCCTTCCCCCTTGATTTCAGACTGAGTGGTTGTAACCTGTCAGACAGAAGCTGTGAAGCTCTGTCCTCAGTCCTGAGCTCCCAATCCTCCCGTCTGACAGAGCTGGATCTGGGTAACAACAACCTGCAGGATTCAGGAGTGAAGCTTCTGTCTGCTGGGATGAAGAGTCAACACTACAAACTGGAAACGCTGAGGTCAGATCAAGCAATATCGATTTTTTTTTTCATCAATTAACGCCATTTAAGCAATTTCATTTGGAAAGAAATAACATTGAGCCTGTGTGTATGTATTTTTTTTAATGAATCCACCCAAGTCACAGTAAACTACCACATTTGTGATTTGTAACACAAGGCAATATGGATTCCAGCATGTCCTAAAACAGTGTTGAAATATTACTTGAAATATAGTAGCTCCTCAAGGCACCATGAATATACTTTAACACAAGTGTTTCATGTCTTCTTGTCATCATTTTTTCAGACTGAGTGGCTGTAACCTGTCAGACAGAAGCTGTGAAACACTCTCCCCAGTGCTGAGCTCCCAGTCCTCTAGTCTGAGAGAGTTGGACCTGGGTAACAACAACCTGGAGGATTCAGGACTGAAGCTTCTATTTTCTGCAGTGGAGAGTCCAAAGTGCACACTGGGAATTCTCAGGTCAGTATTCAGTCTTTTCTGATTATGATTTAAAACCTGACTCACATCGATAAATGGCTTATTCATTTACAACAAATAAGATTTGTAAAATCACCTTAAATCTCACCCAAAGATCTGTATTTTACTACTTTTATTTTACTACTACTACGACACCTCCTAATAGTTATCTAAGAGAACGTATACTTTCAAGTTTCAGCACAAAAATATTAATCAGATTTTTTTCCCTGAATCATGTGTGTACCCTCCTGGTGGGAGCTCTAGCAGCCTGTATCAGTGAATGTAGCTTTAAATGAAATTGCTGCCTCTGTCAGAAAGAGGAAGAGGTCTGAGTGATACACAAAACAGCAAATATGAGCACTGCATGTGTCTCTACACAGATACAGACCTTAATGAGATACTAATTTTGTCTCTGAGAGAGAACTTTTATTATGAAATACACTTCATTTCTCATCTGTGTAGAGAATGTAGAGTTTGACATGCTAATATTAAAAAATTGTTTTGGAGTATTTATGGTTGAGCTGATGAAATTGTTCAAACGAACCAGTAATTTATACAGAAAAATGAGTCTACTTGTGAAGGTGCAATAAAACTTGGGCCCCACTTGTGATCACATTCCACATACATACAACTGATGTCAAGAGTGAGCTTTCTATACTAAGTACAGAAAGTGTTACTACTATTACTAAAGTGATGTAATTAATACATAAACTAAAGAAATTTCCAATACACTCCCGAACCCCCACGGTCCCGCTCTGATCGTAAATCAACTATTCTAACCCAGTCTTGATGTGTTCCCCCTGCTTCCCGGCTCACTAGTAGTCTTCTCCCCTTGCTGTTGCAGCCTCCCACGGTCCCGATTCCGGCTTCCTCGCGCCAATGTTTCCCTGGATTTTTTATTTACTCGTTTTGCTTCTCTGGTTTTCCCGGGTCGCCTTTTGTTTTTATAATAAAGTGTCTTTTTCTGCTAGCGCTTGAGTCTGCGTTTGGATCCCTTTGTGTACACGCGCCGCGGTGCATGACAGTTTCTCTTGGACTGCCTGCAGATGGGGAAAGACTATAAAAGCAGGGATGATGGGAGAAAATGTAAAGAGGCTATATGATAAACCAGGAGATGAATACTCAGGTATTCTGGGAATAGTCAGAGTGAGAGGGAGAGATGGCAGTTGAATGATTTCAAGGATGCATTTAGAGAATCAGAGCAAAGAAACCAAAGCAAGTGGGGAACTACAAACATGTGGACAGACTCATATTTAGGCCAAAGACACATTAAAGGAATTATTACAGGTTTAGAAACAGGGATGGATATGAAGGAGCTTAGCATGAACTTGCACTGAGGAAAAAATAGCAACGAGCATCAGAGGTGAGGAAACAGTTAGGAAAACTAAAAGGATATACTGGCAGGAATACTGCAGTACTTTAGGAAGAACTACACCAATTCAGAATGTGTGGAGTACAGTTAAGAACATGAATGCAGACAGGAAACAACAGCAGTTGTCGTAAAGGAAATTCAAACTCCTGCATTAAATGCAGCTGGTTGAGTTGGAAACAATGGAGAATGATCCTGTTAAGTTGTTTATTCTCTATAGAAATGGAGCAGAAGGAGCACATGCAGAGCTGGACGTGTGCTGTATATACATGCATGTATCTGTGTTGTCTGTGAGCAGAGAAAACAAAGAGCTTTGATTCTCCCACAATGAGTGAAATATAAATGTAGTTTACATAATACCTGTTAAACAGTTACAATAATAATGATACTGTTAGCTTCAACAACAACTCCTCTCGACACACGTTAACAGTTAAATTTTATAAACTGTGGTCTCCCTTTCTGGACTTTTTTGAAAGGCCCTCAACTATTGTTACTGAGTAGCCCAAGGAACCCCCCCCCACCCCCCGCTCCTTTTTTTGTTTTTGTTTTTTTTTGTTTTTTTCTGTTTTGTTTGTTTTTCGTTTTTGTTTGTTCTTCTGTTTTTGTTCTTTTGGGCCGCAGGCTGCCAACTATTTGTTGTTTTAAGGGTTAGGGTGGGAACAAGATTGAAATTTTGGAAAATTCTGAAGCATTTTTTTTTGTATACATTATATTGAAACCTTTGTTTAATAAAAAGACTTTTGAAAGACACACGTTAACAGGTCGTGCAATAAACTAATAACCACAAAGGTCCTGACAGGTAATAAACCTGTTATTACTTACAGTGGCTTCATAAACGCACTGATGGAAATGTCCAGTGTATCATAAGCCAGCCAGTCCTGTTAGTGCAATTAACTTCTAAACCATAAAGTGTCACCATCAGGCTTCAACAGCAGTTTCCAATATTAATAGTATTAATGAGCTCCAGGTAGTATGGATGGGAAAATGTAGAGATGCTGGCCAAACAATTTGATCAAATCCACAGTGGGAATAGGCAGGGAGGTGTCCTTTCCAGCTAAACAGAAGAGGAATATAAAGATAATGAAGGTGACAGTTTGAATCAGTCATATTTAATTCAATACAGTGATGTACTGACAGATCCAGGATCAGTCCAAATCACCAGCAGTTTGATCCACATATGCATTGAAGTGTATTTGTGAAAATGTTGGACTGTTCCTTTATCAGTGTGTAACAGTGTGTGTATGAGAGCCATGTAATGTCCATGTGTGCATGCTGACTGTGCTGCTCTGACCCCTCCTCCTTTCAGGGTGGAGCCTGCTGGAGTCCGATGGTTGAGACCAGGTCTGAGGAAGTGTAAGTGTGTTTTTAATGGGATTCATGAAAACAAAGCATCACACATTCAACCATCTTCATCATGTCAGGAGTCATCATCAAAGTGTCAATCAATGAACAGATGATGGATCAATAACTGCAGCTGGATTGTGTTTGTTCTCTCCATCAGATTCCTGTCAACTCACAATCAACACAAACACAGTGAACACAAAGCTCCAACTGTCTGACAACAACAGGAAGGTGACACATGTGGAGGAGGTTCAGTCATATCCTGATCATCCAGACAGATTTGATGATTGGGAACAGCTGCTGTGTAGAAATGGTCTGACTGGTCGCTGTTACTGGGAGGTCGAGTGGAGAGGAAACATTTCTATATCAGTGAGTTACAGAAGCATCAGAAGGAAAGGAGGCAGTAAAGACTGTGTGTTTGGATACAATAATCAGTCCTGGAGTCTGAGCTGCTCTGATGATGGTCCTCAGTCTGTTTGGCACAATAACAGAACAATATTCATCTCCTCCTCCTCCTCCTGCTCCTCCTCCTCCTCTGTCTCTAACAGAGTAGCAGTGTATGTGGACTGTCCTGCTGGCACTCTGTCCTTCTACAGAGTCTCCTCTGACACTCTGATCCACGTCCACAGCTTCAACACCACATTCACTCAAACTCTTTATCCTGGGATTTTGTTCTTGTCTCCTGGTTCGTCAGTGTCCCTGTGCTGAGTGGAGTGTAAAGAGTGTCTCCTGTTAGAGAAACACTCTGACTGTTGAACAGATAGTTCAGTCTGTACATGTCTGTCTCTTTCACTCACAAACACGTTTTCAGATTCATGGATTCAATCAGTTGATGTTTGAAACTCTTCTAAATGATTCCTTGTAAACTTCTTCCTCTTCAGTCCTTTAAAGATGGAAGCTCCCATTATTCCAGGATCCACATGTTGTTTTCTGTCTTTTTCCACTCAAAGCTTCACAGTGAATCTCAGTATGTTGTGTTTCTCTGAAGCTCAGTTCACAACCAGCTCCTCTGCATTTTCAACAAGTATGAGCTCATTAAAATGAATCCAAATGTTTGATTTCTCTTTCTTAATGGGATGTTTCCATCATGGCTGAATAAGTGGAGATCCAATAGTACTCAGTGTATCAAATATTAAAGACATTCAGCATCTCTCATGTTTCTCTCATTCTCTAAAAACAGCTGCTTTAAACACTGATCCAATCACAGAAACATGAACTTGCATATTGATCAGATCAATATGTACAGCTCTGATATCACTAACATCTCCTTGAACTCTTCATTGATGGTGATTTGTGGTCCTCTGCTGGTGAGAAGGTGAACTGCATGATGTCAGTTTAAAGAGCACAGATGATATGAAGTGTTTTTAAATCTGCTTTTTTTAATTGTTCAGGGCCCGGCTCCAGGAAACAGCTTCAACAAACTCTGGCTTTCAAAGTAAGAGCTCTGTCTGAGTTTTTGAAAAAGCTCTTATTTTGGATGGAGCTGACATTTAATCTTCATTTTATCAGTACATCAATGGGCATTATTAGCAGTTATCAGCCCCATAACTGTGGCTCAGATTGGCCCTCCTGCACCTGCTAGCAAAAACTCAGTAGGTCGTTATCACCAATTGGTGAGCCGGATCGTTGTGTCGCTGTTGGAGGGACAACGATGAATCCAGATCCAGCACAGACAGACTCCAGTTCACTTCACATGGAGACAGGTGCATAGCAGCTAACTACTGAAAAATGTCTATTTAAACAGTTTGAATATGATTTCCTGATGAACAGAAACAGATTTCATAATGAAAATGTCCCTTAATATACAGACTTGTTTCGGACTTTACGTTTCCTAATTTTGCTTTAAGTTGTAAAGTTATTTTGTTATTTACATATGGTCTAATAATGATCCTTATTGCTGTTTTAGAGAGGAGTGGTGCTTCAAAGAATAGTTGCAGATTTCTGTCAGAATCTGCAGATTATACAGTACAAACAAAATGTTCATGTTTCTCCAACGTTGTCTTCCCAACAGTTTCAGTGGATGGCGTTCACGATGTCTTTTTGTCGCTTCTCTGGGGCTGATAATTGGCGTCTGTCTTGTGTCAGTGACTTAAAAGATGGATTTAATGCGACATGACCATTCAAACAGCAGTCGCTTTCTAAAGCATCAGATATGTATGTAATGTAATATGTAATACCACATACGAAAGTGGATTTGATGCACTTTTACCTGCAGTGTGAACGTAGCCTACAACATGCACACAATTTGAAGACAAACAGGGATCATTTGTTCCCACAGCCAGATGCTGAGAGCCATTTCCTTGTAGTCCTGTGTCTATATATATGTACCATTAGATGTTATTGGAATGATTGTCAGCTTTGATAGTTTCATGTATGTTTAGCTGGACGGCTGTTTGATCCTCCACATGTTTAAAGGTGTCCAGTCCTGAGACACTGGGGGTGGAAACAGCTGTGATGTCATTGGACTGTCACAAAAACAGAAGTGCATGAAGTGAGCAGCCAAGGAGCCGCTGATGTATCATTTTGTACCTTTTGCTTTTTTCTCCATATGTGGTTTCTCAGGAGTATGTCTGTGAAGGTTCTCAGTCATCCAGGTCATCGTACTCAAAGGAGTTTGCAAAGAAAAGTGTATAAGCCGTGAGACCAGTTTTCCCGTGCTTCACTCGCGTACGTCAATTTGAAGAGGAAAAAGAACTCCACGGGACTCCGATGTGAAAAGATGTAACAAAAAATTTATTCCACAGTTTGCATCTTACAGGAGTGGTCAGGTTTAACTTATCCTCAACAAATAACCTACTACGGTAGGAAAACCGTGTGGCTCTGTTCTACCCTGCTGCCGTGTATAGCTTATACCGTGTTAACTCTTTTTCTCTCTCCCCCCTCCCGCACCGCATGCGCTAATTTGCATACGTCGGTGATGCCCAGATTTTACTGTAAACACGAGTCTTTAAGGCACATGTATTCATGATACTACGTAACCAAACCAACACAGCAATAAAATAATTTTAGTTCCACCATAAACATGCATTTACTTCCTAAATTATTAATTACACAAACAAGCTTAACAACAGCGAAATATAAATACTAAACATATGAACTATCTTAACTTGGCTCCCACATACCGGCCCCTAATTGTGACTCTAGTACACAATTACCAAATTAAACTTGTGGAGCCAAAGTACACAAACTTCAGTCTCTGCAGTTGATTACGTCAGTCCGATTCCTGCAGAAGGCAAATCTTCGTAATGGGCCTGTCCAGTACACTCGTTTTGGTTTTGATCCTAACCTGCCGCACCATTCCTGCCTTGTCCGAGATGGTATGGATTACTTTCCCTGTAATCCAAGAGTTGCGCGGGGCTGTATCGTCAACAATAAGCACAATGTCTCCAACCAAAAAGTTGCGAGATGGACGGGTCCACCTTTGCCTCTCTTGAAGCTGCGGCAAATATTCCCTTGCCCATCGTTTCCAGAATATTTCCGACATGTATTGCACTTGCTTCCATCTTCTTCTTGCGTAGAGATCTTGCCTGTCGAACAGTCCGGGAGGAAGAGATGGTTTGTTCCTGAGAAGCAACAGGTGATTGGGAGTGAGTACTTCCAGATCGTTTGGATCGCTGGATGCTTTGGTTATTGGCCGACTATTAATAATGGCCTCTGCCTCACACAGAAGTGTATGCAGGCTCTCTTCATCCAGTGTCTGCAGCCTCAAGGTAACGTTAAGGATTTTCTTCACTGACTTGATTAATCTCTCCCAGACCCCTCCATGATGGGGTCCTGAGGGAGGGTTGAATGTCCACTGAATGCCTTGTTGTTTTAGGTGGTCTTCAATTTTGGACACATTCCATTCAGCAATGGCTCTTTTAAGTTCACGCTCTGCACCAATGAAGTTAGTTCCATTGTCGGAACGAAGGATCTTTATCTGGCCTCGTCTGGCTATGAAGCGACGGAGAGCATGGATGAAGGAATCTGTGTCCATCGAGGCTGCCATCTCCAAGTGTATTGCACGAGTAGTTAGGCAGGTGAAGATGACTCCATACCTCTTCACCGTACTTCGACCACGTTTGATCTCGTACGGACCAAAGTAGTCCACTCCGCAGTTAGTAAATGGAGGGTCATCTGGCAGAACTCTGTCTCGGGGTAGGTCGGCCATCTGCTGCTGTCCTGCAACTCCATGCGCACGCCGGCAGGCAATACACCTAGCGAGTAATTTTCTTACTGCAGAGTTGGCACCGGGTACCCAAAATTTTGTTCTCAACTTGGAGATAACATGATTGCGACCACAATGAGCCATGTTCTCATGTATTTCTCTAAGGATAAGCTTTGTGATGTGAAGATCCTTGTTCAGGATTGCTGGCCGCTTACACTCCTCGGGTAGAGCCGCTCTGCTGAGTCGCCCTCCGACCCTGAGGATGCCTTGTTCAAGCACTGGACTCAGTTTGAAAAGACTACTAGTCCTCTTTACCCCTTGACCTTTAGAAAGCGCGGTGATCTCTTTGGGAAATGTCTTCCTTTGACAGTAGCGAATGATTGCTTCTTCAGCCTTGGCAAGGTTCTCTACAGTTAGCTTATTGGTGTCCCCTTGAAACAGGCTATCCTTGAAACCTTTCATATCCCTCTCAACTTCAGGTTGAGCTTTAACAGCACTCAACTCCTTCCTTTTGCGACACAGTTGCAGCAGAATGCTCTTGACTTTAAGCATCCATGCCACTGCCCTTTTAAGCTTAAACCAGGATGAGAAGTACTGCAGGAACTCCAGCACTACATCTTCACATTCCTTGATTGTACTAGCACACACCAGGTTACCCTTTACCTCTGGGTCATCTATAGTCAGGCCTTCAGCTGGGTGCACCTCTTCTGGCCACTCTTCCATGGGTTTGGTGAGAAAGTCCGGCCCCTGTAACCATGTGTGGGACTGCATGAAGCTCTCTGCTTGGAGCCCCCTTGACGCAAAGTCGGCAGGATTCAGTGAGGTGCTGATATACCTCCATTGCTCTGGACTGGAGCATTTCAAGATTGCATCCACACGGTTAGCAACAAAGGTACGGAATCTACTTGTTTGATTGCTAATATACTTGAGTACCGTGGTACTATCTGACCAAAATACAGATGGTTGGAGTGGAAGCTGCAATTCAGATGCCAGAACCCTGTCCATGCGTGCTGCCATTGTTGCTGCAGTAAGTTCCATGCGGGGAACTGTAATGGGCTTAAGTGGGGCCACTCTTGCCTTTCCCAACATGAATGCGCAGTAGACTTCGTTACGGCTGTTCCTCTGTAGCAAGTAGCTTACTGTACCGTAGCCCTCTTCACTGGCATCAGCAAAGTGTTGCAGCTGATTGTATACTGACTCTCCAAAGCCCACAGGTTTAAAGCATCTTGGAACGCTTATGTTCTCTAGCTGGTGGAGCTGGGTCTTCCACTTGAGCCACCTGTGAGCTAGGTCCGCAGGTATGATGACATCCCAGCCAACCTTTCTCCTGCAAAGCTCTTGCAGAATCTTCTTCGCTTGAAGCGTGACCGGTGACAAGATACCCAGTGGGTCGTAGACAGAACTCACAATGGACAAGAGGTTCCTCCGAGTGGGTGCCCTGTCCGGCATTACAATCTTGAACCTGAAGCTGTCAGATTGAATACACCACTGGACTCCCAGCGCTCTCTCAATGGGAAGTGTGTCCTGATCCAGATCGAAATCTTTAACCTCTGATGCCCTTTCTTCTTCTGGAATAGCAGACAGAACTGCTCTGCTATTGCTTATCCATTTTGTGAGCCTGAATCCACCCCTCTGACATACAGCTCTAAGAGTGTGGTATAACTGTATGGCTTCCTCTTCTGAGCTCACAGCCTTCAAACAGTCATCCACATAGAAGTTGTGCAGCACTGTGTCGACCGCTTGGCTGTTGGCTGGATCTCGGTTGTCTTCAGCACATTTGCGCAGAGCAAAGCTGGCGCAGCTTGGTGACGAAGTTGCACCGAAAATGTGAACCACCATCTTGTACTCCACCATTTTCTGAGTAATGTCACCAGATGTCCACCACAGGAACCGAAGAAGGTCAGAATCTTCATCAGGCACCTTTACTTGGTGGAACATTGCTTCCACATCTGCCATGATGGCCACTTCTTCTTGTCTGAATCGGATAATTACCCCAAGAAGGGTACTGGTCAGATTTGGTCCTTGTAACAGTTGATCATTTAAGGTGGTGCCTTTATACGATGCTCCACAGTCAAAGACCACTCGAAGCTTGTGTTTCTTGGGATGGTAAACTCCGTGGTGCGGTAGGTACCAAACCTTTCCATCGTCACGACCAAGGTCCTTTTCCGGCACTTTCACTGCGTAACCTTTGGTTATGATGTTACTCATGAAAGCCGAGTATTCTGTGTGGAATGGAGTATTCCTCTCCAGCTTCCGCTTTAGGTGTAAGGCACGTTGCTCAGCCACTTTGCGGTTGTTGGGCATCTTAATGCGCTTGTTCCGCAACGGCAGAGCGATGCTGTAATGTCCGTCCACAATAGTAGCTGACTCTGTCGCTATCTCCAGAAACTGCAAATCCTCTCTTGACATTTCTTGCTTCTCGTTTCTTTCACACTCAGGGAAGTCACTTTTAAACTGCTGGTCCCAGAGTTCGTCCAACTTGCTAACTGATATACGGTTTGCTGCAACCTGAATCAGTCCGCATGCTGCCCTTTGAGAACTGCTTCCTTGGAGGGGTTCACTGATGGTCCAACCGAGCCTTGTCTTCACAGCATATGGACCGCCATTCTCGCTGGCTATAACTTGCCAAGGTTCGACAGCTTTAGGCGCATTAGCCCCGATTAGCAGTCCAATCTTTGCTTCAATCCTAGGTATAGACACCTGCTGAAGGTAGGTCCACCTGTTCACGTAGTCTTGAGAAGGAGCATTGTCGGCAGAAGCAGGAATGTCACTGTGACTGTACATTTCTGGCAACTCAAAGAAGTCGTCACTGTCTAAGCTGCTTATTTCCAACCCAGACACAATGTGGCTACTGACGACCTTTTCTTCTCCCATTGTTTTCAGCAAAATGTTTGTCTTCCTGCCAGTCAAGTTAAGCTCATGCATTAACTCTTCAGTACAAAAGCAGGCAGTACTGCCAGGGTCCAGAAAAGCATAAGTGTGTGTCACCTTTTGTCCTCTTTTAGGTTTCACTTGGACTGGAACTATTGCCAAGATGTGCTCTGTTTTCTCTGCATCGTGAGCAGGTGCTTCCATTTCAACAAATCCATTCACGATTGACTCTGTTTGGTCTTCTCTTTCTAATGATTCCACTTCAGGAGCTGCCCTTTTGCTTGTAGCACTGGGCTTAGTCTTCATGTGTAACACTGTGGGGTGCAGTTGTGCACAAACCTGACAACTTGCCTTTTCTTTGCACGAACTACTCACGTGTCCCTGCTTAAGACAGCTGAAGCATAGTCCTTTAGTTCGCATGAAATCAATCTTTTCCTTATGAAGTGACTTCCTCATCCTCTTGCACTGCTCCATGGTGTGCTCTTCACCACGACAGAAGAGACAGGGTTTGGAAAATGCACACACCTGATTTCCGCTGACCTTGTTCCTTTCTTTAGAGGGTACGTCCTGTGTAGTGGTGATAGTTGCAGCTGTGGTGAATCCTTTTCTGATTCCACTTCTCCTTTGCAACCTCTCATCCACTTGCCCTCTAACTTGGACCTTTAAGGTGCTGTCCTTTATATCGCCGAACAATGGATGCAAAACTTCTTTGGCCTGCTTATTGACAAACTCCGCCAGATCTGCAAACTTGACTCTGCGTTTTTCCTTGTCTAGGACCCCACAAGCAAATGTTCTCCACCTTTCTCTCAGCTTGTACGGAAGCTTGGAAACGATAGCACGCATGTGGGCCGTGTTATCCAACTCCTCCATGTACTCCACATCCATCATTGCATTATGACATCCAGTAAGGTAGAGCCCGAAAGCATGCAGAGCCTCTCCATCATCTGACTTGATGGTTGGCCAGTTAAGAGCCTTGTGAATGTATGCCACTGATATCTTGTAGGCATTACCAAAGTGCTCTTCCAACAGTCTCTTAGCCGTTTGATATCCATGTGTGGGTTCCATATGAAGACAACTCCGTATCAAGTCTCGTGGTTGCCCACTTGTGTACTGTTCCATGTAGTACAATCGATCCTTGTCGCTCTCTGTTCTATCCTCCACACCATGTTCAAATGCTCGCATGAACAGCCGATACTCCAATGGGTCCCCTTTAAACACAGAAATGTTCTGCGGGGGCAACGTAGCTAACTTCTGCTGCTTAGTTAGCACTTCGACCACATCCTGTAAAGCACTTGGTGTCTGTGGTAGCTGGGAGGTAACAGTGTGTGCTTGCTGTGCATTTTGGAGAATGTTCTTCTTCTGTGCTTGTCTTTCTCGCGTGGGGGAAGGACTATTTGACTTCTGTGAAGTAAATAAATTTCCAACTCTATGCGATGCCACATAGGAGTTCATTCCATCCCGAGTGGATACGCGACTGGATGCCTTGGATGCACGACTTTCATATTCCGATAAGATCTTGATCTTTGCCTCATTTGCTGCAAGAGCTGTTTGTATTTCTAACTCCTCCTTTTCAGCTTGGAGCTTAGCCTCCCTTTCCTCCAGCAAGCGTTTCTGTCTTAAAGATGATGCCTTAATCAATAGAGTAGCTCGCTCCACCTCTGCCTTCATGCGTGTGGACGACACCGATGACGATGCACAGGAGCCACGTTCTGAAAATGCCTTATCACTGCGTTTTGAGACAGATGCATTAGATATGCTGTCAGATGGATCCACATCTTCATTGCATTTTTCAGCCTCCACAGCATGCATGGCCATCTTGTCAATCCAAGCCGAAGCTGTCTCAGCAAAAGCCTTGAAGGAATCAGCCTTAGGTTCAAACCATTTTCCCTGGTCTTTAGTTAAATCCTCCTCTGGCATTTGCTGGAGTACCTCTTTAACATTTGTGTTCAAATCACAAAACTCTCCAAAACGCTCATTAAAATCCTTCATTAACTGTGTTGCTTCTGCTAGGCTGGCATCACATTCATTTTCCATCAGCTGGCGCACTTGTTTCACTGTGCCTGTTAATTTGGCTAGCTTGGCCTTCCGTAAATTAACAACACGTTGCAGCTTTTCCTCCATAGCTTTAGGTGTGATTTTCACCGCCCTAGCTTCCATTTCTGCTACTGTGTCTTCTTCTTCTTCGTTCATGGTATTAGTTTCCCGAATAGCAACGACAAAATCCTTATTTTATCATCCAAAAATCATGCAGGTTAGCTACCACACAGCTCACCGCTCTAGCTTCCACAATGACTCAGCACTTTTTTCCTCGTGAATTAGCTCCACTTACTCACGTTTCTCGTCGCTGCAGCAGCTTGGGTTTTTTCCTTCTTAGTCGCTTGAATTAATCCACAACGAGCAGGTTTTCCTACAAAATGTACAAGCCGTGAGACCAGTTTTCCCGTGCTTCACTCGCGTACGTCAATTTGAAGAGGAAAAAGAACTCCACGGGACTCCGATGTGAAAAGATGTAACAAAAAATTTATTCCACAGTTTGCATCTTACAGGAGTGGTCAGGTTTAACTTATCCTCAACAAATAACCTACTACGGTAGGAAAACCGTGTGGCTCTGTTCTACCCTGCTGCCGTGTATAGCTTATACCGTGTTAACTCTTTTTCTCTCTCCCCCCTCCCGCACCGCATGCGCTAATTTGCATACGTCGGTGATGCCCAGATTTTACTGTAAACACGAGTCTTTAAGGCACATGTATTCATGATACTACGTAACCAAACCAACACAGCAATAAAATAATTTTAGTTCCACCATAAACATGCATTTACTTCCTAAATTATTAATTACACAAACAAGCTTAACAACAGCGAAATATAAATACTAAACATATGAACTATCTTAACTTGGCTCCCACAAAAAGCGTCTGGACTTCTTTAAGTTGCTTGAAGACGTTTCACCTCTCATCCCAGAAGCTTCTTCAGTTCTAAGGATCAATGGTGGAGAGTCACAGATTTAAACCCAGTGGGAGTTTCCCCCCAAAGAGGGACAAAAGGACCCCCTGATGATCCTCTAATCACCTGAGCCAAGGTGTGAAAGCGGGTGCGGGTCCCAATCAGCCAGGGTTTTGGGTGAGCTCATTGTGAAACCTGGCCCCACCTTATCATGCGAATTCGGGCACGGAAACTGGAACTAGTGTTCTAGTTTGTGTTCAACACGGTCTCTTTAGTGCGCTGCACACTCGCTCTCTCAGCCCGCGGGTTTGGGAACAAGAAGAAAGGAGTAAAAAGAGCACGAGCGCATCGTTAAAGCCGACTAACGTGAAAACACGTGACGGGACGAAGGTAAGCGGTACGGTTTGGTGACGTCACAGTGAAATCCAGCGTCATGACTTTAACATAGAACAAATCCAGTCCGCACAGGCTCAGGGACAGACTTCATCCTTTTACTTTAACCATGAAACATGAAGCTGTCGCTCATAATGAGACAGGAGCTCAGCTTTCAGCGTCACAGCTGGAACAACATCAGCTGACATGAAAGAAACACAGACGTTTGTTCCCTGTTAGCAAAGATGAAGATGGAGAGCGTGAGGGAACTACAGAGAGGAGGAGGAGGAGGACACGGGCTGTGAGGGACGCAGTGGAGCAGCCCTCAGACCTGTGTGTCTCACACTGTGATTACACTCCACACACTCAGTTTCAGTAACACTCATGAACAACAATGAAAAGATAAAGTAATAAGTTACTGTAGTTCTCAGTTACAGCCTCGTGTTTCCTCCACATTCGTCTCTTTCAGACATCAGCAGGAGCGAGGACGACCCCCCCAGTCTGAGGACGTCCCCACCACGGGGGACAGGAGGCGGAGCTTCCAGCCAGCTGGTAGGAAAGTCCTCCTTGGATGGACTTCTCTGTAACTATGGACTCATGCATGCAGACGTTTCAGTCCACAGTGATGTCAGTCAGTGCTTTTTAAAGACGTGCACGTGTGCAGGATGTGAAATCTTCACTTTGATTGTTAAATGTTCATTCACTTTGTTTGTACTTCAAATAAATTCACTTCATGGATGAAACAGTTTGTTTTGGTTCTGTGGCCCCATGAAACCCCCCCTGAGCCCACCCTGGTCAACCTGCTGTCAAACTTCATCTATCAAATATTTTACATAAAATGCTCCTTCCACTCATGTTCATGTCCTTTTCCTGCAACTGAAGTCTGAGACAAAGCTTAAACATGAATCTGTCCACACCTATAAACACACTGGAGTCGCTGCTTTTTCTTCTCATGCACATGAATCAGGGTCTGGCCTTCAGCACAGAGACTTAAATACACGAGTACAAAACCAGCAAGCGCTCCTTCAAATCTGTGAGCGCACGGTAACAAAAACACTTGACATGTGAAAGATCATCAGTGTCTGAATCTTCACAGAAATGCAAAAATAAAAACGTAGAATAGAAAACAGCAGATTTTTAGTGACAGAAGTGAAGAAAATGCTGTTTTCATTTTGCTTGCAGCATCAGAAGAGTGTGACATGATGCACACGTGTAGAAACAGACACGTGTAGCTGTGCATGGACACATGATTCCATCTTTCTCATGCAAACACCTACAGAAGCTGTAAACAGGCAGAGAAGCTTTCCTGCACATGTTTGTGTTCTCAGCAGTGACGCTGCTCACAGCTGCTTCGTCCTCGTGGGTTTGGTGATGTGAGGCTGCAGGTCAGTAACCATGGTTACAGGTGACGCTCTGATGATCAAAGATGTCAGGTTATTGTTTCCATGCAGAATCACGACTGAAGTCAAATAAATCCACTGTGTGTTTAGATAGTGTGTCAGTGTTGTTTCCATGGTAACACTGACTTATAAAAACAAAGGCGATCCATCAGTCCAGATCAATAATCTGAGCTCATTTAAGTGCACATGTATGTTTGTGTATTCACAGCATGAAGGCTGATGTCCACTGATGACTGCTGACATCTAGTGGACATTTGATGACATTACAACAACAGTTTGTGTGAAATAAATAAAATGCAGATAGGAAACATCAATTCACACAAGGAGAAGTCATGTGACTGTGAGGACAGATGTCATTGGTGGAAAGATGGGCGCCATCAGAACGCTGACTGATCTGCAGCCTGATGGCCTGTGGCAGGAAACGTTCATCGTTCAGCTGTAACCTGATGGAGTCGTGTGTAAAATAAGGCAAAGATGGAGCAGAAGAAGAGCAGACGCTGAGCTCCCAGTGTTTCAAACATACACACCACTGTGTTTGTGCTGTTCCAGCATACGCACAGTGGTGACAACAAAATAGTCTCGTCCCATAAATCTGATGGTCATTTTGTGTGACATCTCCGAGAAGTTTGAACTTTTTCATACAAACATTAGTAAACGAGGCCACACAGGTGATGACTTCATGCCTGTTGCTCTCTAATCTGGAAACACAGAAGAAGAGTCAGACGTGTGTGCAGCAGGGAGACGAGCGCTGTCATGAAGTGTGATGCTTCCAGCCTGCAGTCAAACATCACCTTCAGCATGTTTCAGCCTTTTATCCACCATCACACCATGAAGCCGCCTCCAGTCAGAGACGTTACTCTGAGCGCTTTGTCATCGGGTCTCCTTCGCCTCCTCGTGTCCTTGTCTCCTCCCTCCTCGTGTCTCAGGTGAAGCTGCACAGAAACCTGCCCAGCTCGTGTGATTCATCTGTGCAGAGCTTTAAACTCACACTCTCCTGTCACACAAGCTCAGTTAAATCAAGTTTTTGTCCTCATGTGAACAAAGTGAGTGTGTGTGCTGAAAGCAGCTGCTGTGTGTTTCACTTCTTATTGCACACTAAAACACACACACTCTCTTTCAGCTCAGTTTAGTGTGTGCAGCCAAACATCCCGGCAGACTGCCACAGAGTTCAGCTTCCTCATAGTTTCACACGTCATAAGCCTTCACATCACTTCCTGTCCTCACAGGAAACTAAACTCTGTCTCTCACAGCAAAGAACGAAGCGTTTGTCAGAGCCACACATATTCTTAAGGACAAAATCAGTGTTTCACAATAAAAGCCTTGTTAATACAAAACTGTCCAGCAGCTATTAGGAGGGCCTTTAATTTGAAATAGATGGAAAAGGAAGCAGAAAAGGTCAGAGGTTAAAGGTCATGTGAATGAAGAAATGCTGTTCATACTTTGGTTATTTTTTCTGTCTGAACTGGCAGGAAGTCCTCTGTGAGAAGCAGGAAGTCCTCTGTGAGAAGCAGGAAGTCCTCTGTGAGAAGCAGGAAGTCCTCTGTGAGAAGCAGGAAGTCCCACTTTTGCTGTTTTTGATGACTTTCAGAAATGCTGCTCTGCCCTTTCCTGTAGAGGGCGTCTGAGTTATGAGTCCAGTCCAGTTTGTTGTTCAGATGAACACCAAGGTACCTGTAGCTGTCCACAGTCTCAATGTCCATACCTTGGATGTTCAGTGGTTGCAGTGGAGGATGTTCGTGCCTGTGGAAGTCTACCACCAGCTCCTTTGTTTTACTGGCGTTGATCTGGAGGTAGTTCAGCTGGCAGCAGTCCACAAAGTCCTGAGTCAGTCCTCTGTACTCCTTGTCGTCCCCATCAGTGATGAGGCCGACTATTGCAGAGTCATCAGAGAACTTCTGCAGGAAGCACTGGGTGGAGTTGTGGGAGAAGTCTGCAGTGTAGATGGTGAAGAGGAACGGAGCCAGAACCGTTCCCTGTGGGGCCCCCGTACTGCAGACGACCCTGTCCGACACACAGCCCTGAGTCCTCACATACTGTGGTCGGTCGGTGAGGTAGTCCAGAGTCCTTGCTGGGAGGTGATGGTCCACTCCTGAGTTCTCCAGCTTGTCCTTCAGAACCGAGGGAAGAATAGTGTTGAAGCCACTGGAGAAATCAAAGAACATGATTCTCACAGTGCTTCCAGCGGTCTCCAGGTGAGAGAGGGAACGATGTAGGAGGTGAATGACGGCATCATCCGCTCCAATGCCAGGCTGGTAGGCAAACTGAAGTGGGTCCAGTGATGAGCTCACCAGGCACTGAAGCTGAGCCAGGACCAAACGCTCCAGGGTCTTCATCAGGTGGGATGTCAGAGCCACCGGCCTGTAGCTGTTGAGGTCCTTGGGGCATGCGCATGTTCATGGAGCTGCATTTTCACCTGCTGGACATCACTACCTGACAAGTTTAACTGTCTTCAGAACATTGCAGAGGCCTTATTGACAGTATTTGGCTCTACATATCTGTGTGAGCAGATTTTCTCTCACATGAGTGTCCTCGGGTAGCTGTCTGAATTCTGGACACTCGGAGACCTGTGTCTCTGAGTGGGAGACCAGAGATCACATTAACATGTGTGTCTCTGTATTAACAAACATGCCATATTGGCCTAGTTTATTTTTCTTATCATTGTTGTGAGGAGACCATAAATAGCATTTGTTTTTCTGTATTTGCTGTTATGGAGTTCTTGTTATGGATAAAAAGTGTCTTTTTTTGTTTCAAAATAGCTGATAACTATTCGCTGATAGCTCCCAACATCTGCGAACAAATATAATTCTATAAAGTGGTTCTATATAGTGTGTAACTGTTAATATAGGCAAGGCAAGGCAAGTTTATTTATATAGCACAATTCAACAACAAGGTGATTCAAAGTGCTTTACAGAGACATTAAAAACAAAAACAAATAAAAAGCATGATTTAAAATTGATTATATATTGAATATAGAGCTTTATTAAATTTATTGCTAATGCAATCATATGGCACACTGACTTCTGAGGAAATTTTAAATGGCACTCATCATCAGAAAGGTTGCCTACCCCTGAACTACACAATAGTGAGCATTAGTATGTAGTTTATTAATGGAACCAGACCCAAACTGTTCCTTTTATACTTTAAGGACCCCCAAGTCTGCACTTATGTTTATTATCAGTTGGAGCCCCTCCTCATTCTTCTTCTTTGGCGCAACCCTGTAAATTTTGGGGTACCCCTTTGGCCCCTCCCCTTTTCTACAATTCCCCTGTGGGAGAGGTCGGTGTCATTTCTTTCCCAACACTGTACAACTCACATATAATGTATATTTAGCCACCCTGATGTTTCTGATTGTGTTTTTAGGTCAATCATTGTCATCATTGTGTCTTTGCTAGATGCTGTAAATGTGTAGTACGTGTGTGCCACAGATGTGTTACAGGCACAGGTTATGCTAGCATGAATAGATCATTCTTGCTAGCTTGGAAGTTGTGGTGGGTGGAGCTAACCCTCTTCCCTGCTGTTTGCATTTGGTTGTAGCAGCTGGAGCGAGCAAGTTAATGACTTGGAGCTCTTTGTTTCTTTAACCTTTCATTGTCAGACACAACGTAGGAACACGCCGGTTACATTAAGACAGATTTAAAAGATCTGGATCAATAAGTTCAGAACATCATCAGTGACAGCAGTTTATATGTCTAAAGTATGACATCACAGACAGAGCAGTTATTTAGGAGCTGTTATGGTTGTAAATTATAGGTTTATTACTTAGAAAATGATTAATGAAGTATTTAGATAATAATAATGTTTCAGATGATTAACATACAGGATAATTCTGCTTCTATAAATGTTATGAAGTTTGATTTCTCTGAGGCTTCATAAATACTTATCTCTGACTGTAATTTCTGGTAACTGAGGCACTTACTAGTCGTTATTGTTAGTTAGTGCTTTTGTCTGATCTCAACGAAGGAGACGATTATTCAGACTTTCAGGAGGTTTTAGATGAAACTGAAAGGCCCACAGAACCAAACACGTCTCAGCTGTGATCACACCAGAAACAGACAAACACAAAGTGATCAAACACACACCAAAGCCTACACTGCCATCTAGTGACAGAAACTAGTACTGCTAGACAACCAGGCTGCTTTAAAGCAGCTGATATTTAGGTTGGAAAATAAAAAATAAGTTGATAATAAACATTTGACAAAATCTTTTGGCAGCTAACATCTGGAAGTGAGCTGTTCTTTGGTGGTAATTAACACACAGAACAACTACAGACACGTCTGTGACTGCGATGAACACCTGAGTGTAAGACGAGGACTGAATATGATACAGTAACAGTCACATATGAATGTGTGTAACAGCATGATTATGTGTTATACATATATCAGAAATATGTGACATTTAACAGCAGGTCAAATCTATCTGAACATGAAACCAGTGTTAAACCATTTCAGTCTCAGTGTTACTGAAACATTCATCTCCAACAGCATCACTGACACAGACAGTTGGAGCAGTTACAGTCAAATCATTGATCAGTGTTTTTATAACATGAGCTGCTGTTGCTGCACTAGTGCTGCTGCTCTCTTTCTCTTATTGTAGGTCTTTAGCTACAACATCAAGTGTCTTCATGTGACTGTTGTCTAATGTTCAAATGTAGATAACACCACCTGCACCACCCTGTTCCACAGCACAGCCTCTCATGTAGGCTTGGCTGCAGCACATATTAGCAGCTGCAGTGACATCAGCTTTCTGTGCAGCACTAGACAGGAGATCCGCTCCATAGTGTCATCACATCTACAGACTGTTACATATTCTCACCTGGTAATAAGAAGCTGCTCACAGCTCCAAGATTATCAGACTGAAGGAAATACAAATGAAAGTTACAGGAAACTGAAATCTTGGAAACACAACATGAAACAGCTGGAAATATGTTCATGTTGCATAAAACATGTGTTGCATTACAGATATTTATATGATCCATATTTAAGGTGGATGGGCTCATCCACCCACTCTCACACCATCATATCACCATCCTGGGTTAGTGTCTTGGTCTCAGGTCACAACATCAGCACAGTCTTGGCTTGGCTGAGGTAGCTGAGTGGTTCTTGTTGTCCCTGACAGCTGCAGGGACGGTGCCATCAGCCATGCAGCAGCACAATGACTGCTCACAGTCAGTGTGGCTCAGTCTACTGTAAACATTGTCCTAAAGTGGTGGCAAAGTGGCTGCAAGCTGGCTGTACATGCACTGTGTCCAGTACTCCCAGTACGTGCACCTGCAGATGATATCCACAAAGCTCTGAGTGTCACAGAGTGGGCCTGTGCTCAGGTCACTCTGCCCCATTGAATTCTACTTACAGAGTTTTACAAGTGTGAGTAAAGTTATATACAAGTTGGTGGCTGATAAGTTCTTGTAGTGACCCCTGACCCCGTGGTTCTTATTGGTTAATAGTAGCTTAGAGCATCTGCACCAATCATAAAGCAGCAAGTTTGGAGCTCGTGGGTCTCTGCAAGTAAGTCCCTGTAATGTTGGCCAAGCCTGATATACTAGAAACATCTGTCATTACCAGCAGATGAAGCTGCCCTTAAAGCAGGATCTCACTTTAAACCTGAAAAAAGAATTTGCTATTAGCATACTATGGTTATATGTCTCTCTCTCCTGTCTCTCACCTGTCTGCCTGGGCAGAGCTCAGCTGGGCTCCGCCCTTGGCCCACACACCTGCCGTGAATCTACCTGATGACCTGGACTCCTGGGCTATTTAAGCTGAGGCTCAGAAGGCTTCTTTGCTGGGTGGTGGACTTACTCTCGTCAGTACAGCCCTGATAAACCTCGTTTGTCCTGTGATTACTCTGTTTATGCTCACCGCAGTTCTCTTGTGCTCAGGTTCTCGGACTCGTCCGTGACCCCGATCTGTTTCCCTGGTGGCGTGGAGTGGAGTGAGAGTGAGTGTGCTGGAAACAAATACGAGAGGAGCGAGTGAGCGGAGCGAGTGTTGGACTTTGTCCCTTTTCCCCTGGACCATTGCACATCCTGCCCTGTACACGTGGGGTTTGTAAATAAATGTACGACTGCTGTTCTAGTTCAGCTGCTCTGCACCTGCTGACAGCTGCAGTTATTATATGACATTTTATTATTGGATTGTATTATCCATCCATTCACCTCTACTGTTCTTGCATTACATCACATAGTCAGCATAAATATGTTTTACTAGGCCTCTGGAGAACTACAAGACATGTTGAGGAGGTCATTTAGCCATTTGAATCAGCTGTGTTGGATCAAGGACACATCCAAAACCTGCAGAACACCGGCCCTCGAGGCCTGGAGTTCGACACCTGTGATGTAGAAAAACAGTTGAATATGTAAATCCTTCACAGTGACAAGGACTTTCACTGGTCTGGCCCATTAAAGTCAAAAGGGGCTGCATGTGGCCCCCATGTAAAGTCAGTGTGACACCCCTGCTCTAAATCATGGACTACAGGAACCATTAACACTCTAGCATAGCATCAGTATAGCAGAGCAAGCATGCCCAGTCACGGATGACACACACTAGCTGTTCCTGCATTAGCAGTTAACGTTAGCCATGCTAGCTTCCTGTTACTGACTTTGCTCATGTGCAACATGCTGGCTGTGTCCCAATCCAGCGACCGCACGCTTCATAGTACGCACAGTTCAGAGACTACGTGGGGCGTGTATTACGAAGTGTGGAAGTGAGAGGCTTGTGAAATGGGATGGTCTGGCCTTTCCAAACCTGCTCAGGTTGCCTAGCAACCATGATACAAACCGCAAGAAACGTTTCATATTTTCATCGTTTCATTCTTTGTTTGACAGAAATGAAGGAGAAAATTGTTTTTTTGTTTGTTCATTTTTTTAATGACATCACTTTAATCAGTTGAGTATCTGAGGCTGAGACCACAGGACTGTAAAACATGATAGTTGGGCTTCATTTCTGTGCTGAACAGTCATTTTAAGATTAGTTAGTAAATAACAATTAGCTAATGTTGTTCATGAGACTAAAATCATCTCACTGTGGTAATGTAAATATAATATGACCAATATTATAGTTATTATAGTAATCATTTTTAGTTATTACAGCAGTGAACTTGCATTTGTCAAATACTGAGCTTCAGTAAAGATTCAAGTTACAGTTATTTATATGTCCTATTGTGGAGGTATGCAAAGACGACAGGAGAGGTCTCAGTGTCTTACTGCAACTTTATTAACTGACTCACCAGAACTCCACATACAAAAAGCGCCAAAATCTCCACCCCAACACCTCCCTTCAACTTGGGTGCGAGTGGAGCCACCTGGTGGTCCGCCACACTATCACCTTAAATCGTCACTTAAAGACAAGTATCTTTGGCAGTGTTTATATAGATGTATCATATATAAGAGAGAAATATTGTTCTTTTAATATGTTGGCATTATTACATTTGGCTCAATGCTTACATACATGTGTAAAAAGAAAATGTACGAGCTGTGATAACAGTTTCTGATAGAATGAAGATCAGACTGATATATGAAATATTCCTTTATTGGGTGAGAAAATCAGAGCATGTCATAACTGCTTTAAGTCATACAGAATAGATATCAGAGCCTTAAACAGGCTGACTTCTGCTAAATGGGTCAAACTGGGCAGAAAGTCTACAAACACATAACATCCTTATAGAATATGATGTAACACTATAGATCAACTTAGCTCAGAATATATAAAGCATATAAACAATTACAGCAATATGATGCAACAAACACAGCAGTGCTACTAATCCAAAATACTCAAAGCTTCATAGAACTGAAACAAACATTTATTTTTAGCTCCATTCTGCTGCTGATACATACTTTAGGTTTCTGAATATTAAACTTGTTGCTGCCTTTCATAGTGTGTAACTTGAAGGCCCTGAGTACTTTCTCCCACACTGAAAACACTGGGATGATAACATTATTTGAACATTACCTAATAAGACTGATTCAGGACAGACAGTTAGTTATTTTAAACTTTTCTAGCAGTCCTTCACAAACAGGGAACAGTCTGTCTATTCTCTCCATCTGTCAGCTGCTGCTGGCTCTTCCTCCTCCTCTTCCTCACACACTGCTGAGTTTGTCCTGGTGGATCATCAGGGGTGCAAAGCCTCACAGATGATGTGCAGCAGTGGGTCCCTCAGTCTGTCCTCACTCTGGACACTTGCAGTCGTCACACATGGAAATCAAATGTGTGATAAGCTGCAGGATTCAAACACAAGTGTAACTTATAAATACATGTTCATACTTTTATTCCACAATCAGAGAGAAAGAAACAGAGAGAGAGTGCAGGACAGACAGACAGGTGACAGTCTCAGGTGTATACACTGCTACAAAACAGCACAAGAGAAGGAGGATTTAGTGTTTGTGTTATTACGAGTGCTAAACAAGAAGAGTTCCAGATGGTCCAGTGGACACATGTGTGACTCCTGTGATTAAAGCATCTTTCTTTCAGCTTAACGAGTGAACCATCAGCTCGTTCAAACACACGTTAAAGTCCGTTTGGCTCGACACCACCGAACAGAGGCAGCAATATAACATAGCTAACATTAACAGTGCAGTGAATCCTGCTTGTGCCGTCATATTCAGGACTGCAAACCGAGCAGCATCACTGACTTTCAGCTTGTTGTGTTTGTGGATATATGACTGACTTTAATTATCCATAAAATCATCACATTCTCTGTAAGATTAAGGTCAACTATTGTATTATTATATTTTAAAGGCTCTAAAACCAAGTAAATGCTGAAAGTACAAACATCGCTAATGGCAAATAACTTTGCCGACATGTGGCCAACAGTAATGTTTTAATGTTCCTCATTATTAAACATTTGCACATAAATAAGTGACATATTATTCAGTACTTACGTTTAACAGTTTACTCTTCGGCCGCTCCGCTTCTGCAGTCTGCGGCAAAATTATCCACAGTGACTGCCGCACTATGAATTATGGGATATGTTGGGCCACGAAGTCTACATCGCCACAGCCTTAAAATTCAGGGAAATGAAGGCCGCATTTCAAGCAGCCTTTGAATTGGGACAGCCTTCGGCGCGCCACTGTGAGGTAATCGGCCTTATAATGCAGCCTTTAAGGCTGCAGACCCTGAATTGGGATACAGCCCATGACTGCTAGAAGCACTTAAATATAGAAGGAAAGTGCTTGTGTGAATGAAGGATGTTGTATAAAACACTTTGAGTACTATTATATAATATTCATTACTTTAACACTGATGGGCTAATTAATTAATAACTAATTTTTCTGCTAAATTATCACTTTTACTTTTGAAAGTTTATTCTCAGTTTTCCACAAATACAGTTTAATGTGCACTGAGGTGTTTTCATGGTGTTTTATTTCTTCTTTATCTAAAGTAATAGTATGAAAACTTCCTCCATCACTTGTCGCTGTCAGCTAAGGGTAAATATTGTTGGTAATAAGCAGGTATTCATTTAAGTATAGAAGTAAGAATATTTTACAATTCTTCAGTGAAGTGAAGGTGAAGACGTCCATGTAGAGAGCAGACAGGCAGCACTAACACTGTTTTAGTCAGATCAGGTTTCTTGATAAATTGCTCAATAGTAGAGCAGGATGTTTATTTTTGTGAGTGTATTGGGGGTGGGCATCGTCACAGTTTGCCTTTCCTCAGAAGTTACCACACACCACAGCTGGGATGTTGGTCTGTGGACACTTCCCTGGGTGTTTCCTTCCTGCTCAAAGTTCCTCTTTCCTGAACTTGGTGTTTGTGACAGATGCTGATCGTCTTCATGTGAAGGTAAGTGAAGCAGTGTGTAATGTTTTCTAACATCAGCTGTGTGCAGCTTAGTCCCAGAAAAACAGCACAAATCTACCGCTCCATAGTTCACGGTAACGGACTCACAGCTGGACCAACGAGGCCGAGTGTTAAAAACTCTTTTTTAAGGTTTGTGTGTGTGTGTGTGTGTGTGTGTGTGTGTGTGTGTGTGTGTGTGTGTGTGTTGGTTAACATTAAATGTCTCTGGCATCATTGCCCACCTCTCAATTTTAAATACACGTAGACATTGAGGGCTAGCAGGAGGGGCTATGCGCTTACCTGCTGCTCTGGCAGGTAGCTCCATGCCCTCCTGGGTTTTAAATGCACCTTAGAACACACATGCATCAACACTACATATGAGCGGGTGGAGGGAGGTTTGGAGTCTTCACACACCCCCGTTCTCTGCGGCCTGCTGGAGCGGGGGGGCTAGGAGGAGGAGTTGGCCGTCCGACTGGGGTCTGGAATGTGGGGCCTCCCTGCTGCTGCGGAGTCGGGGCGGTCTGCTTCTCCCCACCACAGGGAAAAGGGTAACACCACCTGGGTCTGGGTGCAGTTTCCCCCTCCAGGGGCAAGGGTACCTAGACCCGGTTCTTAGAGTACGCTTGGGGAGTGTGATTGTGTGTACAGTGTCTCTCTATGTCTGTCTCCGCGTTGGTTGAGTGTGGAATAATTGCCTATGAGAGCATGAGGGTGGGAATGGATGTTTGTATCTGTGTGTGCCTGTTTGTCTGTGTCTATATGTCAGGTTGGGTATCAGACCCCACCTCTCTGGGGACATCTCAGGCCCTCCAAGGTTTGGAGGCCCATCTCCCCCCACCACTTCCCCTGCCGGTGGCGGACGCCCTCAGACATCGGTGCGTTGGTGGTTCTCTGTGTCCGGGGATGGGCGCCCAGGTACACACCGGCTCACTCCTTGGCGGCTGCTTATCGGGGCCTGGAGCCTGGGGCTCGCTCGGGCCACTTCGGAGGCGGGGTGCCCTCGGCCTCTCGGCCCGGGGCTCGGCCACTCAGGCACAGCTGGCTGCCGGCGGAGCTCACGGGCACGTCACTGCAACCCCCCCTGGCTTCTGCTCCGCGGCTGCTGAGTGACCCCTCATCTGGGACTCCCCTCAGCTCTTTCTGGGATAGTGGCGCGGCTGCCCCTCTGTTGGTCTTCCTTGGTCTCTTGTGTTCTGGGGGCCTCTGGACGTCTGGAGTTTTGATCTCCTCCATACCTGCTTCATGCCCTGGAGGACGGGGCAGTGGCCCCCCACACCCTCTAGCAGATCATTACATGAAGGAACCTTTTAAAAACAAGTGCGTTCATGCTCACAGGTGTACACACGGGTGATCACACACACAAACTACACCCTTTTTGGCTCCTACCTCAAAGCACACTGTGTGCTGTCGATCTTACGTGCTGCACAATAATGTTTAATATTTAGTATTTACTGTCATATTCCCATATATCATTGTGATCTTGTTTATTACTCTCGTTTTCTTCTGCTTGCTTTCTTTTTTCTTTCTCAACAGGTGATCCAGGTGATCGATATATGTATTTTTTTGTCTGCTTATTCTGTTGGTTTTTGTTTTTTGCCCTTTTTCCCCGTCCCTCTTCCCCGCTGTTTTTCTTTCCCTCTTTCTTTCTCCCCTTTCCTTCCCCCGGTCAAGTCTGTCCCGTATTCAGCAAGTGAAAATAAAATAAACAATAAAAGGTGAATCAAATGGACCATTACGGCAAGGCTGGGATGGTCCATTTGGTAAAGTAAATCCGTTGGGCATCTGTCTTCGCCTTTAGACAATAATTCTGATGGCAAAAGAACCAAACGGGACAGGTTAAAAAAAACAAACAAACAAACAAACAAAAAAAAAAAACATTAAATGTCTCTAAGCAGGTGTAAATACTTATTTCCACTGTAGATGATCTATAGTCTGTATATAAAAGATGGCAACAGACACAGGGTTCATAGTTTAGTTTCTTGAAGCGTTGAGTTGAGTGTTTTTTTTCTTCAATTTCTGGAAGTTTCAGCTGCTGTTTACAGACACATTTGTTGTCCTGGGTGTTTGAAGGAAAAAAAGACTCTGTTATGAGTCAGTTTGCATGTTTTCAAACAGACTCTGTATTAAATCTCCTTGCCTTGATTGTAAAGTTGGAGTACCCTGAGGTTCCATACTGGGACCACTTTAATTTTCTTTTCACGTTCATGATTTACCAAATGTCTGTCAGAACATCAGTAACCAGCTGTGTGCAGATAATGCTGTTATTTTTACACAGGCAGAGTTTCTCCAGATTATAAACCAGAGAAACCTCAGGCTGTTATTCCTGCTCAGGTCAAAGGTCCTCATCCTAGTCTGTGTGACATCAGAAACATAGCAACCGCTTAGCAACCCCACTTCCTGTTTTTAACATCTCTCTGAGGCTGTGTCCCAATTCAGCGACCGCAGGCTCCGGAGTACACGCAGTTCGCGTACTAGGAAGTACGAGAAGTACGAGAAACGTTACACACAGCATTGTTCAACAGAAATGGAGAAAAAATGTTTTTTTGTTCACTCATTTTTTTATGACATGACTTTGATTAGTTGAGTATCTGAGGCTGAGACCACAGGACTGTAAAACATGATTTTTGGGCTTCATTTCTGTACTGAACAGTCATTTTAAGATTAGTTAGTAAATAACAATTAGCTAATGTTGTTCATGAGACTAAAGTCATCTCACTGTGGTAATGTAAATATAATATGGCCAATATTAAAGTTATTATTATATTAATCATGATTAGTAATTACAGCAGTGAACATGAACTCTGTGTCAAATACTGAGCTTCAGTAAAGATTCAAGTTGCAGTTAATTATATTTCCTATCACCTTAAATCTTCACTCAAAGACAAGTATCTCTGACAGTGTATATACAGATGTATTATATATAAGAGACAAATATTGTTCGTTTAATATGTTGCCATTACTAAATTTGGCTGAGTGCTTACATATATGTGTAAAAAGAAAATGTACGAGCTGTGATAACTGTTTCTGATAGAATGAAGATCAGACTGATATATGAAATATTCCTTTATTGGGTGAGAAAATCAGACCATGTCATAACTGCTTTAAGTCATACAGAATAGATATCAGAGCCTTAAACAGGCTGACTTCTGCTAAATGGGTCAAACTGGGCAGAAAGTCTACAAACACATAACATCCTTATAGAATATGATGTAACACTATAGATCAACTTACCTCAGAATATATAAAGCATATAAACAATTACAGCAATATGATGCAACAAACACAGCAGTGCTACTAATCCAAAATACTCAAAGCTTCATAGAACTGAAACAAACATTTATTTTTAGCTCCATTCTGCTGCTGATACATACTTTAGGTTTCTGAATATTAAACTTGTTTCTGCCTTTCATAGTGTTTAAGCTGTGACGTAACTGGCCTTAAAATGTGGCCTTTATGCGCATGCACCAACCAGCCTGCAGCCTGTTACAGTGGCTCCTGCTTTTTCTCTTAGTTTAGCTCTGTTTTCTTACGTATTCTTTTTTTTTTCTGACTTGTATTTTCATCCATTTATTATCTTTCACTCAATCATGTGGATTGAGAGAGTTTTTGTTCTTCTGGTGGCCGTGGAACTATTACTTTTATCAAGAAACGGGACCGCGGCACATCTCCTACACGCACGGACTGTTTACTCCAGAGATCAGCTGAAGAGCCGACCAGCTCACTGGCCAGACCCGCAGAAGTACCAGCTGAAATTTGGAGAAAAACACATCGGGGATGCAGAGGTCAAGGACAGAAGAGAAGAAAGAAGGAGACAGTGAGACAGCGGAGGCTCGAAGCGAGGAGGAAGTATAAACCGTGGTCGTGTCCAAATTCATGGGCTGCATCCTCCTGAGGACCCGGCCTTCGCGGTCTACGTGGGCCGGGTCCTCAGAAGGTCGGGTAGGCCGGAAGTAAACGGCAGTGAAATTGGACGGTCTAGCCTTCTGATTAACGTCACCGCTGTCTCGGTGGAGTTTAATAAACTCGGCCGTCTGCTCCTTGCTATCTAAAATATAACAGGACACTGGCGTAAATTCTCAACCGTCTCATTCTTCTGTTTAATCAGTTTTCTGTTTGACGTTTAGTCAGCTGTGTAAAAACCAAGGAGGAACCCACTCGGGGGATTAATAAAGTTTTATTTTATCTAATCTAATCTAATAAATTTAATCTCAGCCAAACCGATTTACTCACGAACAAACAAAACACTGAAAAAAGCCAAACAATAACATTTTTAGGTCGTCTTAGTGACTTATACATTACGTTTAACCCGAGTAGCGAAAGTCCGCGGTGATCTGAAAATGATGTGCCGGGAGTTGTGCCGTTCTCGGCGCCTTCAGTGACCCTCGAGCTCCCAGCTAGCTATCAAGCTGGTGGGTAACAGACGTCTCCGAAAACGTCGAAGCACTTTTGCAAATATGCGATATCTTGATAAAATGACCAGATATTTGATGTTTACACAGCTACTTTCTCGATGTTAAAAGTTTATTTTGTGACCCAGAAAGATTAGTATGAGTAATTTTAAAACATGGTAGCGGCCGCCATTGTTGGAAACTGGAGTTTGGCTGGGCCGCACTATGAATTCTGGGATATGGTGGGCCACGAAGGACACACCCGACCCATCCTTCAAATTCGGGGAAAAGGAGGACGCATTTGTCGGCTGCATTCGGAGGAGTCTACGAATTTGGACAGCCTTCGTCGTGTTGCTGTGACGTAATCGGTCTACAAATGCGGCCTCAGGAGGATGCAGCCCATGAATTTGGACATGAGCGTCTACCGTAATGGGAAATGTGCGATCATTATCGAATAAAATCGACGAGCTCTCAGCACTGGTATGGAGTCAGAGGGTATACCGAGAGTGTAGCCTGATGTGTTTCACCGAATCATGGATGCACCAGGACATTCCCGACGAGAATGCTTCCGTGGAAGGCTTCCACACTGTTCGGGCAGACAGGGACAGCATCGCTAGCGGTAAGCGGAAAGGAGGTGGGCTTGCTGTTTAAGTCAGCAACCGGTGGTGTAACCCTGCCAACATAACAATCAAAGAAAGGATTTGTTGCCCGGACATTGAACTGTGTGCTGTTGGACTCAGGCCGTATTATTTACCCAGGGAATTCTCTCATGCCATCTTGGTGGCTGTTTATGTTCCTCCCTCTGCTAACCCCACAGCTGCATGTGACACAATTCACTCTGCCATAGCCCGGTTACAGACTCAGCACCCAAGTGCCTTTATTGTGATCTCGGGTGACTTCAACCATGTATCACTGGACAATACACTACCAACATTCAGACAATATGTGGACTGTCCCACCAGGGGAGTAAAATTCTAGACCTACTGTATGCTAATGTAAAGGATGCTTACAGCTCCTCCTCCCTCCCCCCACTTGGTAGGTCAGATCATAAGCTGATTCACCTCACCCCCTGCTACGTACCAACTGTGAGGAGGCAGGGCTCGCAAAATCGCTAGCCCGACGTCCCGGGGCTAGCGATTTTTCCAGTCGGGCTACCAAAATCCATCTCAGCCCTGCCCGTCGGGCTATCATAGGAAGAAAAAATGTGTCAATGATTTTGCATTTTCTTTCGCAAATGTAGCTGAGTAATTATGTTATTGGCATCGATGAGCCACTGTCATTATGTGACATATTGAAATCGCGTTTGAATTTGTGCTTGTTTGTTGCTTTCACTTTCACTTTGCTATCGTGCGAACTGTGTGTAGAGAGCGGCAGTACTGATTGGTGAGTGACGATTAATTGCGCACCAATTCCTCTGACGTCGTCTTATCACTCATTAGCTTACTATTCAAACGTGACAAGTGAAATCTCCCACAGCAAGCTTAAACACGTGAGAGGTTGATTGTGCAGAGAATCGCTGACCGTTATGTAAGTACCTGTGTAAAAGCAGCAGGATTTACGCTGGAATTTTAGTTCTGCTGAGCCAAATAAGACAGGTCAGGGTGAAGAAGGCACAGCCAAATAAAAGCCGACCACAAAACGGAAAAGTTATGACAAATCAGACTATGAGGCAAAAAGAAAGCTCAGCTTTTTTGGTTTCATGGACAAAAGAATTTATGTGGCTGGAATATGACGAGCTAAATAACATAATGTTCTGCCGGGTGTGTCGTGAGTTTCATTTCATTTGAGTCGACAAGCGCCTTTGTAACTGGGACCAGTAATTTGAAGAAAGACCCCATCAGAACCCATGAGAAATGCAAGAAATGCATTATTGCCCAGTCTGCAATATCTTTCCCAGAACAAACAGCAATTGCAAAAAATAAACCAAGCAGAAGCAGAAGTCCTGAAAAATCTTTCAAAAGCGTACTATGTTGCAAAGAGTGAACCACCATTGGCCAAATTTAGCAGTCTTTGCAAACTTCAAAAAGCAAATGGCCTCGATCTTGGTTCCCCTTACCTCTTACCCTTGACTTCAGTGGAAATTTCAGATTCAGGATCTGACACAGACTGATTCATGTTCTACACAGTTCTTGCAAGTTCATAGAAATTTCTGTTCAATTAGAAACAAGTATTTGAGTTGATTGTAATTTTTATACAGTTGTTGTGATTTGTATTTTAACAATTTTCTGATAAATTTGTTTCCGTTACAATATTATACTTTAATGTATAATGTATAATATTATAATATTATATTATTCCTTTACAATATTATACTTTAATCTATAATATTGTAAAGGAAACAGAACATTAAAAAATTGCTCTCTTTTTTATTCGGGCTACTTAAATTTATTTTGGGCTAAAACTGAAGAGTGCCTGCCCGAAGGGCTACAGAGATTTT